>NC_140941.1:104561030-104786030 GCF_014529385.1 Adiantum capillus-veneris
GGCCCCTTGCATATATATACACCTCTATCCTCATTTTCACATAAAAAGCACCCCCTCGGCCTGCCTACCTCCTGCCGCACCACCCCTCCCACCCTCAGCCTCTCCCCCCCCAACCCTCGCCGATCCGCCCCTTAGCAGGCTTCATAATCATACACGGTACCCTCCCGCTCCTCAATCGACTCCCCCTGCACTTCAGATCCTTTTGGATTTGGTTGCTCCTCTCTCAAGCGTGTGGGATTACCAACTTGGAAGTTGTAACCCTCCCATTGTAGCCCTCTTATAAGCGCCTTATTCCTCTGTTCCACCATTAATACAACTCTACTGCCTTAACAACATAGGTGCTTATCATTGATACATTCTCTGCGTTTGTCCCTCCCTCTCTCTCTCTCTCTCTTTCTCATTACAGCTACACACACACACACACACACACACACACACACACACACACACGACCCGAACACTCCCTTTGCAGCTTCTCCTCATCCTCACCCTCTCCCCCGGGTACTTTCACAGTGTTTAGGCTTTTGTCGTCAAGCTTTGCGTTCAATCTTTTCATCAGCTTTTATTGATCCGCTCTCTGTCTCTCTCTCTCTCTCTCTCTCTCTCTCACACACACACACACACACACACACAACAATGGATCGTGGCGGCTGTTCTGTGAATGCTACAAGCACTAGCAGTCATGAAAAAGAAAGTGGACCCTCGTGGCTGCCTCCGGGCTTCCGGTTCCATCCCACGGATGAAGAGTTGGTCACCTTCTATCTGGCCAAAAAAATTCAGAACCCCAACTTTTGCGATCAGGCCATATCCGAGGCAGACCTCAACAAATGCGAGCCGTGGGAGCTTCCAGGTAGTAGTTCTTTTAACAAAAAAAAATAAAAAAAAATCTTGGTCTTGCCCTAATCATATCACTAATCCGCTCTATTAAAATTTAATTAATCACTCGCATTATAGTTCCGGGAAAAGGAGGATGAGTCCGTGGTAGAGTCGATCAGAGTTATAATTGATTGCTTGTATTTGGCGGAATCCAATAGACTGCAGAAACTAGAATCACCTTATCTTGCAGGGTATATAATTTTTTTAAGAGTCACAGACTTCTCTTGATTATTGGGGAGTTAGTAGGACTTATACTATGGCTGTTTAAGGTTCCTGTAATTATTCTCACATAATTAAAGGGGTAACTAATCAGGCTAGCCGTGCACGATGCATGAAATCTGCAACGACCACTGATGGTGGGTAGCGTGAGCAGCAAGTCATTGGGATGGTCACAAAAAATGAGAGGAGCACAGAAGCAATCTTGATCATAGCATTTTAACCGATTATCCCATTAAATCGGCGAAAGGCCGGGAGAATTAATGGGCAATGATTAACTAATGAATGGATTGCTGTGGGGGCGTGCAGGGAAAGCGAAGATGGGGGAGAAGGAGTGGTATTTCTACAGCTTAAAGGACCGCAAATACCCAACGGGCGTCCGGACTAATCGAGCCACGCAGGCGGGCTATTGGAAGGCGACGGGCAAGGACAGGGAGGTGATGGGCACGGGTCAGCAGGCGGGTAGCGGCTCCTCAGGCGCAGCTAGTAGCTGTAGCTCATTCATGAATCTCAAGGGCAAGCTAGTTGGCATGAAGAAAACTCTCGTTTTCTACAACGGGAGAGCCCCCAAGGGCACCAAGTCGAATTGGGTGATGCATGAGTATCGAGCTGAGGACGCGCTCAAACATTCCCTCAAGCTCAAATCCTCCAAGGTATGTCCACGTCCTTCACTAGCCCCACTCCTCCATTGCATCCTTATCAAATCCATCTAACCCCAATCATTGAACTATAGGTAATGACTAGTTCATGGTCCTCATTCACTGTTCTTATTGGTGCATGCACTTAATTATACCACTCAATTTTCTTAACATGCATGCATTGTTGATGGTTTTCTTTCCCTCTTTCCACATTCCCTTTGCCTCGTATCGGCTAAGGTTCATACATAGCTCCATCAATAACTTGCCTTAGCATGTGGTCACACGAAGCAAAGTTATCAATAAGATATTACTAATGCAACTATGTCAACATCGGCATATATAGTTACGAAAGGCCTTGCATAGTTGCGTATAAGACAAAAAATCGGTGCATGTGTGACCATGTATGAGGCACATTTATTTCAAAATATAACTGATAATTATGCATCACGTGTCTTGCACGACCTTACTCTCATACCTAAGTACATGCACATTCATCCACCTTGAGATAAACCTTAACCACTTTGTACATCTATATGTGACACTACGAGTTGCACATAAACATAAACATCTCAAAGCATGACCTTTGAGCGTATTATCATCCTAAAAGTGAAAAATACACATATATGTTTGTGAAAATATAAAACAAGCATTATAGTAATTAGTATGGTTAGGATCCCCTTGATATCCCTCAGCTCTACTTGTCTCTAATTAAGGCAAGTCCGGCAACCGTTTGTAGTTAAGTCCATAAGCCAGTTGACATTTGACTTTTCACTTGCCAAAGGATGGAGTTGCAAGTAGCTCTAAATCATGTCCTCTAAGATATTTTCGATCCATCTTCTCCTCGTTTGCCTGAGAACGTACCAAGAAAACATCTACGCGTCTTGCTTAATTCATGTGTAGAGGTGTTTCTTTGTATGATTTTGTGTTTGTTACACTAACTTAAACATGCTAATTAATCAATAGCTATGTCATGAATTGCTTAGTTATTGTATCAAGATATTCTCTGTGTACTACATGGATAATGGGAGTATAGATTGGTGCCTAGTTCTACACCCTTACCCACAATTGACCATCAATGCAATTAGTAAGGAGGTTGTAGTATTTAGTCAGTCCTTGTATATGATGGCAATAAATCGCCTTCTTCATGATTCCAAGAATTCTACAAGGTGCAATTTGATTTCCTTATATAGGCCAATTGGTGCTTGCCATGGATTGATGTAGGTATCTATAGAAGGCTTCACTTTTTAACTTGATGCAATTTTAAATAGAACATCATGTGAAATGAATTAGCTAGCAGAACAAGCTCTATTGTCAAGCTAACCGCAACTAAGAACATTTACATGCTCGTTCAAAGCATTGGTGCTCATTGTTTTTGTATTTTTCTACGAAGACGTTAAGTTCTTGCGTAGGTTGCTACATCTATGTTGTGTTTTCGAAATGCCTAGACTGTCACATTTAAGTTGTGTTGTTTAAATTTTCATCATCATGGGTTAAGCCATCATGGTTTATAGCAAATACGCTTGTATCGTCATACGGGCAGCATATGCGAATCACTTTGGCGAGGAATGAAATGTCTCAAATATTGGTTGGTTGCAAAAAAGCTTTATTGACAACAAAATTACCAAGTATCATGCATGAGCAGTTGCTTGAAGCTGTAGGTACTAAGGATTGCTGAATAGACCATCTCTTGTCTGATGCCAAATACAAAGCTAGAGCCTTTTTTGCACCTTAATCAAGAGACTTGGATTCTATGGTCATGTGTATTGCTCATAAGGGACTTGCTCCAAATAGGAAAGCAACACAAAATGATGGGAATAACCATTTTGAGAGAGTTTGTTTTGTTGATTTCACAATGTCATGTGCTTCTAATTTGAGCATAAGCTTTTGGATTAAGAGACTTAATCGTGGTCATGTCTCAACAATATAAATGGTATGGTTTAACAACATGAACTAAGTTGATCAAGGTTTTCTATGATGCAGGATGAATGGGTACTTTGTCGCGTTTTCCACAAGAGTGCGAGCGGCAAGAAGATGGCATTGGAGGACTTGGAACTGGCAGCCACATTGTTGGGCAATAGTGTCTCTCATCACAAAGGTTTGGATGATCGAATCGCTAAAATGGCAGCCACATTGCCAGCCTTGACAGAAGTGCCATGGAACACATCCACAACCCGAGGTCCTCTTTCGTGTTCATACCTGTCCGGCCAAAATATAAGTGCTTCGTATCCCTCCGGACAAGGCCAATATGTGACCGGCGGACAGCCAGTTCCCAACGCGACCGGCGAGGCCGGTGCTACCGGTTTTGCAGAGAGTTCAGTATTCACTGCCCTGTACCAGCACTACAATCAGCAGGTCAACTCTGTGAAGCCAGAGCCGTGGGAGAACTGCCACCTGCCGTTTCTCCAAGACTACGGGCAGCTGCAGGTTGGGCAGCAGGGGGGAAACCGGCAGGTGCCGGTGACCACGTGGGCGGGCGGCCAGAGTGTGGACGCGTCATCCGGGCGGCCGTCACCAGATAGCTGTGGGAGCTCGCTGGAGTTCACACGCTCTCCTCATCTCACGATGAGTGCCACGCCCAATGAAAGTATGCCACACATGATCCCACGCTTGCCCTCCGACCTTGAAAGCTTTTGGCTTTATAACTCCGAACATTAGCTTTACACCGAGCGTCCTAACATTTTTTTGAAGAATATACTTTCTGTATGTGGTTCATTAAACCAATTAGATCACAATACCGAATTCACCACCCCTCTTTGACAAAGGAGTAGTAGCCTTCTCGACACGATGTTTCATACTTGTATATTTGCAACACCTTTAATGCGATTTAAAAATTCAGTGCGATTGGACCTCCCTCCTCTTATGATGAAGTTTGTGGAAAAGTTGACAATACATGCATTCTGATATGTCTTCAAGAGTGAGACCCTTTAACCCTTTTTAAAAAAAGCTAACATATGTGTTTACTTAAAAGAAAAAATCACAGGCCTCAAAGAAAGGGAAAGAGGCAGTCCCAAGCAGTGTTCGGGAAAAGCGTGCCTCAGCTTAGCCTCGAGCTGGTTGAAAATCCAAATCAGTCGCTTGAAGGGAGGGGAAGAAGGAGAAAATCCGCTTGGACAATATAAGAAAATAGAGTAAAATTGCAAAAAATGCCATTTATTTTGCAAAATTTCCTCTTTGAATCTACCCGAAAGGGAATTTTGTATGTTTTGTGAGAATGATTTTTCCCCGAAGAGTGGTCCCAAGCAGAATGGACCTTTTTACAACCAGAGAAGATAGAGCCTTTAAAGTTTGAACTCTACACAATACCATTGGATTGCAATGATTGGAGTAGGTACCCCCCACACGGAGAGGTTAATGGTAAAAGAAAGGTTGAACTAATTGATTTGACTTGGCATGCCTCACATACACGCGCCAAAGGATGGGGGTAATCAGTGTCCAAGAAAAACCATTTTCCCAAACATACAAAATTCCCTTTCTTCTATTTGCAAAGAGAAAATTATAAAAACTAAGGTTATTCTCATATTTTTACACTATTTTTCTCTTTTTTGGGGTGGAATTTCTACTTTCCCCCTTGCCCTCAATAGGCATTTTTGGAATTGAAACGGCATGATATTAAGCGAAGACACATTTTTTTCAGAACAATGGGGGTAATATATTTGTTTTGCAATTGCGCAACTCTTGGGTGCAGTTAGTGGAGGACGGAGGGGGCCTCAAATCAGTTACCCCCTTTTGTGGAGACCCCTCCAAGTACATATGCATTCATTCAAGAAGGTACCATACGTCCGTCCTCACATAAAGTTCGCCTAGGGTAAAGGGGCCAAGTTAAGGACGCTCAAACAACCTGGAGGCTACTAGAGAGAAATTTAAACTCGAGTAATTCAAATTTCAATCTTCCACTTCAAGTAGTGTTCGGGAAAGTCTATTTACATAGATGGCCATGTTTTCTACTTTTGACAATGAAATCCGGAAGTACTAGTCAAATTTTTAAAAGTTGGAGGATTTTGAAACTATTTTCTTGATTTTTTTTACAAATCTTCCTTCCTTTTCCTCGATTTCAAACCGACTAATGTGGATTTGGAGCCGACTAGGCTTAGCTCAAGCAACCTACTCTGAACACTGACTTCATGTCATGATTTTGAGTGAAATTGATATGAAAAGAAAGCCCTTGTCACAATCTCCTTATATCCTTTCCGAACCCATCATGACACTTGAATATTTTAAAAATAGAGTAGATTCAAACAAAAAGTGTTCTTGCTTTGGGACGTGTCCTCTTATTGAGACCTTTATCCTATTGATTTACCCTATTGACCTTTTGAGTGTTAGTCATGCCTCCCTATAATGTTAGCCAATATGCCAATGGTGATCTTTATCGTTTGAAAGATAATAATAACTCACTAGTATGTGACCTGCACGTTGCCGTGGCTACATGTGCGTCAATTGAAGCAACCATTGTTCTCCTTCCCTTCACGGGGAGGGAAAATGTGGGCAAATGCCTATGATTCTCATGTGAGCTTTTATAGCTCTTTAATACAGTTGTGCATCAACCACCACTATAACTACTTTCTAGATGATAATGTATGACAACACACAAGGTCTAAGTTCTTTCCACATTCACATCAACCAAGCACAAATCTATCTTTTGGATCAACACTATGTTTACCTTTTTGAGTGTAAGATCAAACAACTAATGAAGTGTAGTTACTCTCCACATTCTTGTGGATTGACCACGGAAAAATCTCCTTCTAGGTGTTCATGCCAAGCTTCAACATAGTCCTCCTAATCATGGAAAGTTTGTCCCTCCCCCCCACCCCCTTCTCTCTATCTATGTGTGTGTGTGTGTGTTGAGTTCAAGAATTATTAGGTCAATTTGAGGTCTCTTGGGAATGAATTAAGTAATGGACTCCCTTTGCATGATGTCTTGTCTTAACATCCTATGTTTCTCTCTAAGGAGGCAGTGAATTTGTGATTAGGCTAGAGACGCCCCCCTCACACAATTGATATGGGTCCTTGGTGAGTGGTAGTGGCTCTCTAAATAGACTAATAGAGAGTTGTTATCCTTCTTTGGAAATAGTGTTTTCATTGAATGAAGAATTCTTTAGATGCATTAGCATCCCCTCTCACCATCCTTACCAATCAAGGCATTGGTCATGATAGAAACTCTCACATGCTTCACTCGTGTAGTTTTGGTGTTGCATTTAGGGCATCACAATCAACTAAGTTGTCAACTGCTATTTGTTGGAACTTAGGATGCATGTACCTGTTGGGGTATAGGCGCCTGTGCCTTGCCCGGCCGCCCAGGGTTTGGGCGCCCACTGACTTGTATACCTTATACATAGCATAAGTGTATAGGGGGCTGCTCACTCTTTGGAGTCTCCCCACCCATATCTGTGTCGTGTGTCTCCTTCTCTCGCTCACTCTCCGTCTGTGGTGCTCCTCGATCCCCTTCAATTGGTATCAGAGCTATGGTGACCGCGGAGAGCATGACGGCTTTGAGAGCTTCGAGACGATAGCTCGCTCGCTCTCGACGGTAGAAAGATTAAGAAAGCTTGGAAGCTTCGTGAGAATGCAATGGGAGCTTGTGATCTCAGTTGAGAGTGATGTATGCTCTTGTGGAAGCTCAGAAAGGAGTGTGGAAGATTGTGTGTAAGTGAAGGTGCTGCCCTAAAAACTGTGTGCGCAGCAGCATTATTTTCAGATTCGTTTTTCTCCTTGTAGAATGCAGATCTGAGAATTCTATTCACTATGCCCATCCGTTTCGACATGGTCTACAACTTTGCAGAAGAAACTTTTTGCAAATTCCTCACCGTTTTTTTGATATTCAGCTCAGACTGACTGTATACAGAAATTCCAAATTTTCTGTTGTCGCATTGTGTGCGAGTTTGATGCACTTTTGGAAGCACGGGAGATGCTTGAAGTTGAGTGCATAAATTCTGAGCTGAAGATGTAATTGCAGCTTGTGGTTTGAGTGTAACATTTAATGGCCTAAAATCTTATTTGTAGCGGAAATTAGCATGAACATAGTGGGCATTTCATTAGAATAGATTCCTAATGAGAATTACAAGAGTGCTTGGGTGGAGAGAGCAACAAAAGCATAACACCTAGTTAGATAGCATCGACAATACTTTCAAAAGAGAGAGCAATTAAGCTATTGACAACAGTTGAGGACCGGATTTGCATGGAGCCGGTCCCCCCTCCAAAAGGCTTTGTATTATGGTTTCTCCCATCAAGAGAGACATTGTACAATACAATTCTTTGTGTTCCTTCAAGACTAGCTAGTGCAATGAAGATGGAAGCTTCATACACCAAGAAAAACACTTAATCAAACACAACTTGAATTATCCCCGTTCTCAGACCCAAGACCTCACACACCTTCGAAGATGGTGAGAGCTAGCAGGGTATGAGAGTAGATTGAGAGGAAAAAGAAGTATCATACGAGAAAGAAGTACATCTCCTCACATAATCACTCATATTAGCATAGCTTAGCTTAGTAATTAGCTTGGTAGAGAAGATGAGCATGCATTGAAGCTTGGCTCTTGGTTGGATTTGCATCCACATGCCAAGAGAGTGTTGATGTAGGCTTCTATCTCACAAGCTTGGAGTAGGTGATGAGCTCTCCATTAAAGCTTGGGAGGAGATAGAGTATTTTCCCTTCACACATGGTCAAGTGTGAGAGTGTGTGTGTCAATGCCAAGCAAAAATCAGCCCCCCCTCTCTCTTGGGCGAGCCCTAGCTGCTAAGTTAGTCTGGCTTTTGCCTCATTGGACCTCCCCAGGTCAAGCCAATAGGGATTAAGCAGCATAAGTGATAGCCTTCTGACATGTGTCCCCCTTTCCCCTTTTGTGAGAGTTTTAGATAATTAAATAATTAAACTAAACTCTCATTGGACCCCTTTGCCTCCTGGCCAATAGGAATCAGGCAAGCCATGGGGCTCCTGAATGCTCATTGGACCCCTTGGGAGACTGCCCAATAGTCTTCTAGGACACTTAATTCTTATTGGTTTCTTTTATTAAATGTTTTTAAATTAATTAAACTAGATTTACTCTAGCCTAATTCTCATTGGTCCACTTCAAGGGTCTTCCAATAGGAATTGGGCACACCTTGTGGGCATCTGGCCTAGGGAGCTGACATGTGTCCCTCATTCCCTTTGTGTAAAGGGAGCCTGTGTGTGTGTGTGTGGCTTTCTCTCTCATCCCCTAGCTTTGGGGCTCGCCCCCTCCCATGTAGGGATGTAGAAAGACTTTTTGGGCACACACTAAGCATCCAATTTTCCCTAAGGTTGACCTTTGGACACAACCTTTGAATTTTGGAACCTTAGCATTTTGGAAGTCTTAATGGGCTGAACCTTAGGGTCTTTTTAGCCCATTGTTTCACATGGCTCTTTTGCAGATGGCCCCCCCTTTGGATCCCTATTTTCCCTCCTTTGGATCCCTACTGTGGCCGGTCTGCTAACTTAACCAATATTCTAGCTTTTTCTCCCTTGGCACTTCCCCACATTAAATGATCAGTTTAATGAGAAAATCATTTAGGAGAATTAGATATTGATTATTATGACATTACCTCTCTCTTGAAATCATAGTCGTCCTCGACTATGGTGTAGAGAAGATAAAGCATATGCATGAGTCCTTTTCTTAGCGGGTAGAGGATCCCTATGTTACCCTACGACATCATTCCATAATGGATGACTAGTCCATTTGGCGCTTGAGAGCCTGAGGCTGCCGCAAGCATGTCTGCACATTAGTCCTATCAGTCTTCCATAGTAGAGTGACAAGCTCTACTTGGTGTCCGGGAGACGTCGTCTCCGCAAACTTGATCTAAGCATGCATACTACTTCATTTTTGTGCACAAATAAAGAAAAAGAGAGTCTTATAAGACAAAAATTTTTGTTCATTTTTAACAATTTGTACATTTGCTTACTCTTGGGAAGCATTGTAAGCATTGACAAGGTTTAGGTTATCCTTTAATTGTATGCGTTGCATCCATCTAGCATCTTCAAAAGGATAATTCTTAAACTTAATAAGATATCGTCTGATAGTCTTACCGCCTCTTAATACCTTGTCTTCATGTCGGAGAATGGACTCGGGCTGCAGCACCTCCTCGTGGTCCTCGATCTCCGGTGGGTCTTCAATAGTTGGTTCTTGAGGTGGCTCTCCTTTGTAAGGCTTTAAGAGGCTCACATGAAAAGCATTGTGTATGAGCCAATGATTAGGCAACTTAAGTTGATAGGCCATCTCATTGATTGGCCTAAGAATCTGGAAGGGACCATAGTACCTTTTTGCTAGTTTAGCATAGTACTTTTGGTGGCCCGTAGGATTCTTGCCCGTCGTGTGCCTTAAGCGAGCCTTGGGAAACTTTAACAAGACCCAATCGTTTTCTTTAAAGGCTTGGGCTCTTCTGTGCTTGTCAGCAGCAGCCTTTTGCCTTTGCTGTGAGATAGAGATAGCATCCTTAATCTTTTGGAAAGATTCTTGTAGGTCTCGGCTATACTCATCTGCAGCGAAGATCTTCCCATGTACCTTAAGTAGCAAGGGACTTTTTGATCTTCCCTCAATTACCTCGAAAGGTGCTTTTCCTGTAGAAGTATGTACAGTGTTATTGTAAGCATACTCTACTAAGGGTAAGTACTTCTCCCATTGGGATCTTTGATCTACTTCCGTTACATAGGCTTTTAGTAGATCGAGAATAGTTAGGTTAGCTATTTCACTTTGGCCATCAGTTTGTGGATGATAGGCCGAAGAGAAGTTTAGCCTTGTTCCTAAATTCTCAAAGAGACCCTTCCAGAAATTACTGGTCATTCTAGGATCTCTATCCGACACTATGGACATTGGCAAGCCATGGTACTTGAAAATTTGTGAAATGAAGAGGGTTGCCATTTGATGGGCTTTGATAGTCTTTTTGACAGGTATAAAATGAGCTTGTTTACTGAACCTGTCTACTATCGTCCATATTCCCGTATTCCCATGGATAGACTTAGGCAATCCAAAGATAAAATCCATGGATATGCTCTCCCACGGTGAATTAGGGATTGGCAAGGGTTGAAGCAATCCAAGTTGCTTCCCTCTATCAAATTTTGTCTTTTGACATACCACACATTTGGAAACATACTCATGTATGTTCACTTTCATGGTAGGCCAATAGAAATATGTTTCAATTCCCTTTAGGGTAGACTGAATCCCTCTATGCCCCGCATATGGGGGAGCATGAGATTCATACATTACTTTCTCACGTAGTGAGTTAGTAACGCATAGTCTATTGCCATAGAGAAGTTAACCATCTTGTAAAGTAAATGGTTCTTCTTTCTTCCCTAATGCAAGGGCTGAAATCACATCTCTAAAATCGGGATCAATAGCATACTCATCTATCATTGAAGATAGATCATTGTGAGTTGCTATGGAAACCGCATTCACTCTCGGTCGTCTTGAGAGTGCATCGGCTACTTGATTATGCTTGCCAGCAATGTGAGCAATATGAAAATGAAATTGCGAAAGGAAATTTGCCCACCTCATTTGTTTGTCGGAGAGCTTGGTCTGCGTCATGAAGTACTTAAGACTTTGGTGATCCGTTCGCAGAATGAAAGGAGTCCCCAATAAATAGTGCTTCCATGAGTCTAAGGCATGTAGAACTGCAAGGAGTTCTTTTTCGTATATGCCTAGAGCTTGCTCAACAGGGTCGAGCCTTCGACTCTCATAGCCTATGGCGTGCCCTTCTTGGAGCAAAACAGCCCCAAGGCAATCACCACAAGCATCACATTGGACCTCAAATGGTTTTGAGAGATCCGGTAGTGTAAGTACAGGTTGAGAGATAAGCTTTTCTTTAAGCTTTTCGAAAGCATTGTTCTCCTTAGCAGACCACGTATACCTAACATTTTTCTTTGTTAGGTCATGTAATGGTCCCGCAATTTGTGAGAACTTTTCTATGAAGCGTCTATAGTATGCACACATACCTATAAAGCTTCTTAGTTCATGAAGATTCCTTGGTTTAGGCCATCCTTTTATTACCTCTAACTTGGATGGATCCATTTGGATTCCATCTTGAGAGATAATGTGACCTAAATATTGAATCTCTTGCAAGAAAAATTCACTTTTCTTTCGATTAACATAAAGTTTATTCTCTCTTAAAACTTGAAATATTACCTGGAGGTGTTGCTTGTGTTCCTCTAATGAATTAGAGTAGATGATAATATCATCAAAGAACACTCCAGTGAAGGTTCGATGAGGTCTGAACAGCTTCTCCATCAAGCGGTTAAATGTGGCTGGTGCATTAGTCAAGCCAAAAGGCATGACAATGTATTCGTAAAGACCAAATGTAGTACGAAATGCGGTCTTTACAATGTCTTGATCAACTATCCTTATTTGATGATAGCCACTTTTTAGGTCAATCCTACTGAAGTAGGTCGATCCTTGTAGCTTATCAAATAGGTCTTCTACCCGTGGAACGGGAAACCTATTCTTGATAGTGATCCTATTTAGTGCTCTATAGTCGACACACATACGATATGTGCCGTCTTTCTTTTGCACTAATAGCACAGGTGAGCAAAATGGAGATGAGCTAGGCCTAACCATGCCCTTCTCAATTAACTCATGCACTTGCCGCATAATCTCCTCTTGTTGAGCTTGAGAAACTCTATAAGGAGGTTTGTTAGGCGGTGAACTTCCTGGAAGAAGTTCAATTGCATGGTCGTCATTACCTCGTTTAGGAGGTAGCTCACAAGGGATGTCGTCAATAAAGACATCTTGAAACCCCTTGAGAAAATTGGATAACTCTAATTCCTTTTGGTTGCTTTTATTTTCTTTTGCTAAAGCATTAGGTTCATTTTGAGAATCTTTAACAAAAATCATGTACACGGAAATAGAGCTCTTTATTGACTTGTTGAAAGCTGGTGTATGTACAATGGGGATGGTGTTACCCATCTCCCTAGCATCTATATACATGTCCTTTTCCCTGAACTTAAAGGAGATTCTCCTTTCAGGAAATTTAACATGGGCAGCCAGACGGTCAAACCATGGTGCCCCTAGGATTACATCCTCATGCTTGAGAGGAGAGATAAAGAAATCCTCTTTGTCCACATAGCCTTGGACATGAAGCCTCAATTTCCCGATTAAGGGAGTGACTGAAGCTTCTTGCCCCTTGAAGGCACTGTCTGCGGGTAGGATATCTCCCATCTCGTAGGATTGTATGCCTAGCTTGGTGGCTAACTCCATAGATATAAAATTGTGAGTAGAACCAGGGTCAAAGAGAATAAAAGCATCATGTTCTCTTACCTTTCCCCAAGCATGGCATAGAGGAGATCCTTTGTGGTGAGTTTGGTGAATCTCCTCCTCTTGGATTTCAACCAAAGAAGCTCTAGGAGGATCTTGGCGGTTGTTCTTTTGGGGACAAGCGCGGTACGCATGCCCTTGTTCGCCGCACTTGAAACACCGGTTATCTTTACGATAACGCTCAAGCTCTTCAGGAGAGAGTTTATTCTTTCCTTTGTAAACTCCCTTCTCTTTAGCTTTGTTGGATTGCCCTTAGGAGACTTTTGGACATTGTCCTTCCCCTTAGGCTCATTGGAACCCTTGTTTTCCGGGGGCTTATTATTTCTTTTACCCCCCGTTTGGAAATTGATTCGCGAGGCCACCATAGTATGGTGTATTACCGCCGATATGGTACGTGGCCTTTGGGAGTTGACATACTCCGCCATTTCTTCGGTTAAGCCCGCACAAAATTGTTGCTTTTGCTCTCCAAAATCCAACTTTTTGAAGACAGTGGCTTTGAGTTGTAGGTCCCAAAACTTGTCTACATATTTGTGGATGGATTCATTGGGAGAGAGCTTTAAGCTTCGCCATTCGGTGAGTACTTTGTCTTTGGCATCGGTGGCCAAAAACTGCTTCATAATGGAAGCTCTTAAAGCCTTCCATGTTCGTGGAGCTTCACCGTTGGCTCGTAGGCTAGACCACCATTGTCTGGCGGACTTTTGAAAGTGCATAGCTACATGGCGTAGCTTAAAGGACTCCGTGAAGCCCTCATCTCCAAACGCCGCATCGAATTGCTGGATAAAGGCCAAAACTTTGTCTGTAGCACCGAAGGTGCCATCATAGGTAAGGAAAGAGATGCTCTTCCCTCCCTCTTTGAATTTCTTCAGCTTGGACGACCTCTTCCATGCGGCATAGGATTTCCTATGGCCTCTTCTTTTTGATGGTTCAAAAGTTGCACCATCACTTTCTTCAGAAGATGAAGAATTTGAAGAAGGTGGAGAAGAGGGTGACCTCTTTCTCGCCTTTTTCTTGTCTTGATCTTTGTCGTCTTCACCATAGCTTTCATAAGAGGAAGAGGATGAAGAAGATGGAGAAGAGGGTGTCCTCTTTCTCGCCTTTTTCTTCTCTTGCTTTTTATCATCCCTCTTTGAATTATGGCGTGGAGAAGAGTGTGATGGTCTTCTCCGCTTTGGTGGTGATGGAGAGCGTTTAGCCCGCCGTCTTCGTGGAGCCATCTCCGCCGAGGTGGCGGGAGACTCGCTTCTTTCTCGTTCCTTCGGTGGAGGCTCTTGAGTTCTCCTTTGGGAAGGAGATGCATCATCAAGAAGTAAGTTCTTGAGCCCTTCATATGGATTCTCTTCTTCTTCCCGAATCGGAGAGAGACCTCTTTTGGTAGTCTCACAAGGAGGCTTCCTAGGTGTTCTCTCGTCATGGTGATGAGCTTGGAGAATCCCGTGAGCACGGAGCTGCCGTTGCACTTCACTTTGGAGAGATGGATTGCCCATGGCTTGTTGAAGCCTAGAAACAAGATAATTAACATGCATTGAAGCATCATTAGTAGCTTGCTCATGAGCAAAATCAAAGTTATCAACATTAATTTCACTCTCTTTAATATTGTCAGCCATTCTAACAACTTTTAGGTGTAAACTTTTTAGGTGTACTTTGGCACTTCAAGCCCTAGTTGCTACTCCTCTTTGCCCCTTTAGAAAAAGCACTCAAGCTACTGTACCCGCGGCTCGAATACCATTAATTGCAAGGAATAGAAGAGAGGGTCTTTCGACACCAAAACAGCACCGGCTCCTGTCAAGCTTCTAATAGCTCAATAGTGGTTAAGCCGTAGGCAAGCCCCGTAGGACTCCACTATTAAGACCATAGCTCTCGACGGTGATGCCCCGTTAACTGCACAAAGGCAGGCGCACTGCAAGGCTGAAAAATCCCTATTCTACTTACTCACAGGCAATTAATAATACCAACCATTTGTAGCTAGCTTGAGGACCTCCCTTCTTGAGCAAGAAAAGAGAAACCTTGAGCTCTGATACCAATGTAACATTTAATGGCCTAAAATCTTATTTGTAGCGGAAATTAGCATGAACATAGTGGGCATTTCATTAGAATAGATTCCTAATGAGAATTACAAGAGTGCTTGGGTGGAGAGAGCAACAAAAGCATAACACCTAGTTAGATAGCATCGACAATACTTTCAAAAGAGAGAGAAATTAAGCTATTGACAACAGTTGAGGACCGGATTTGCATGGAGCCGGTCCCCCCTCCAAAAGGCTTTGTATTATGGTTTCTCCCATCAAGAGAGACATTGTACAATACAATTCTTTGTGTTCCTTCAAGACTAGCTAGTGCAATGAAGATGGAAGCTTCATACACCAAGCAAAACACTTAATCAAACACAACTTGAATTATCCCCGTTCTCAGACCCAAGACCTCACACACCTTCGAAGATGGTGAGAGCTAGCAGGGTATGAGAGTAGATTGAGAGGAAAAAGAAGTATCATACGAGAAAGAAGTACCTCTCCTCACATAATCACTCATATTAGCATAGCTTAGCTTAGTAATTAGCTTGGTAGAGAAGATGAGCATGCATTGAAGCTTGGCTCTTGGTTGGATTTGCATCCACATGCCAAGAGAGTGTTGATGTAGGCTTCTATCTCACAAGCTTGGAGTAGGTGATGAGCTCTCCATTAAAGCTTGGGAGGAGATAGAGTATTTTCCCTTCACACATGGTCAAGTGTGAGAGTGTGTGTGTCAATGCCAAGCAAAAATCAGCCCCCCCTCTCTCTTGGGCGAGCCCTAGCTGCTAAGTTAGTCTGGCTTTTGCCTCATTGGACCTCCCCAGGTCAAGCCAATAGGGATTAAGTAGCATAAGTGATAGCCTTCTGACATGTGTCCCCCTTTCCCCTTTTGTGAGAGTTTTAGATAATTAAATAATTAAACTAAACTCTCATTGGACCCCTTTGCCTCCTGGCCAATAGGAATCAGGCAAGCCATGGGGCTCCTGAATGCTCATTGGACCCCTTGGGAGACTGCCCAATAGTCTTCTAGGACACTTAATTCTTATTGGTTTCTTTTATTAAATGTTTTTAAATTAATTAAACTAGATTTACTCTAGCCTAATTCTCATTGGTCCACTTCAAGGGTCTTCCAATAGGAATTGGGCACACCTTGTGGGCATCTGGCCTAGGGAGTTGACATGTGTCCCTCATTCCCTTTGTGTAAAGGGAGCCTGTGTGTGTGTGTGTGGCTTTCTCTCTCATCCCCTAGCTTTGGGGCTCGCCCCCTCCCATGTAGGGATGTAGAAAGACTTTTTGGGCACACACTAAGCATCCAATTTTCCCTAAGGTTGACCTTTGGACACAACCTTTGAATTTTGGAACCTTAGCATTTTGGAAGTCTTAATGGGCTGAACCTTAGGGTCTTTTTAGCCCATTGTTTCACATGGCTCTTTTGCAGATGGCCCCCCCTTTGGATCCCTATTTTCCCTCCTTTGGATCCCTACTGTGGCCGGTCTGCTAACTTAACCAATATTCTAGCTTTTTCTCCCTTGGCACTTCCCCACATTAAATGATCAGTTTAATATGAGAAAATCATTTAGGAGAATTAGATATTGATTATTATGACATTGAGGGTTTTTGGTAGACTTGGGCAACGAAGTACGGAGGCGTTTACACACCACCGAAGTGGTCTCTTGAGAGACGCAGGTTTTTGGAGCACACAGGTGGAGCTTCTTTCACTGGTTTTCACAGGATACTTTGGCAGTGATTTTGTGCTTGGATTCATGGTCTTTGCGAATGGTTTGCATATGGTTATGGCGCATGGTTGATGCCTATCATACATGCATTTTGGCGAGCACTTTCAAGTGCCGGTGAGCTCTCTTGAGAGCATTGTTTTCGCATTGATCAAGTTTCCGGATTGCAAATCTTTTGGCGTTTGCTTATGCACAGTCACTCCGTTGATGTACGTTGAGTGCGGATTGCCATTGTATGTGAAAATGTGGAGCCATTTTGGCATTTCTACTCATTGGCATTGAGTAGTGTTATGGTTTATGGTAGAGATTGTACTTGAGTTTTTTGCTCAGTTTTCAGGGGAAATTCTGTCGGATTTTTCCCAGATTCCCGCCATAGTTTGTGATCGAGTGTTTACTCTCACTTTGACAGGTTTTGTCAGTTTGTACACAGTTTTGTGTTTTTTGTATCCACTCTCGCAAGAGTGAGGAGTTGTGTATCTTTCTTTGCTTGAGACAGTGGTTTGCTCTCGGGTGGGAGAGTCTTGTGATCTCAAGCATTGTTTGCCATAGTTTTGCAGAGCTTATGCATGTATGTTGAGTGTAGTTTGATGCGCATTGATTGCTCATTGTATTGAGCTTGCAGGACAATGGTTATTTTGTGTTGATAGCCATTGTACGTCGAAACTCTGGCGAAATTTTCCCAGGAGTTTTATGCGTATCATTTATGCGATCTAGGTAGAGATTGCGGGTTGCACTCAGCATTTGCGTGCGGTGTTCTCTGCAGGTGGGAGATTTGTGCGTGTGTATGCATTGATACCGCACAATGTGGGCTTGGTGATTAGCTCACAGATTGCAGTGTGATGCTAGAGCAGGTGAGGCTTGTATTGACATTGCAATCTATCTATTTTGGAGTGTGTCTCACAGGTTTTACATTGTGTTTCTAGCCATATTGGTAGACAGTTTCCAGGTGTTGTTGGTGAGGTGGTTTTGCTTTCTAGTTTGCTACATTGTGCTCATGGCAGAGACAGGTGATCGATCAGATTGTGACCTCTCACAGATGCGCGTGTTTGATGGGTCAGACTTTGCGGCATGGAGAGAGTGTATGCTTGATGCATTGACACAGCGAGGGTTGCATCGACCATTGAGTGGTGATGCAGGTAGACCTTCAAACATGTTTGACGATCAGTGGCAGGAGCTAGAGGAGATGGCACTATCTACGCTCTCTTTGCACCTTGCGGAATCTGTATATGCTCTTGTTATGTATGAGACTACTTCGAGAGCACTTTGGCGCAGATTACATGATATGTATGATAGATCTGAGTCATCACGGACTCGTGTGAGACATGTACATTCACGAGCGCGCCGACAGGTGACATGTTGGTATTGTGGTCATTCTCGACACGTCAGACGACGTTTTTGTCGTATGCAACATCGTAGGAGACTTGGCAGTCTCAGAGATGTATGTAGTGATGCCATGGACTTAGTTGCTTTGACAGTTGAGGCAGATGTAGTGTCAGAGTATACTAGTGACGGGGATGTCACTTTTACCTCGAGCTATGCAATAGATGCTATACATGTGGATAGTGCACTCCCTTCACAGTGGTTGCTAGACGCAGATGCTATGTTTCATGTCACGTCGCATCGTGAATGGTTTTGTAGCTAATCTAGCGGGATGCTTGGTAGTGTACGTTTGATCGATGGATCGGTGCATGCGATAGCAGGTGCAGGAGATGTGAGACTGTCATTACCGAGTGGTGCATCTTACTTGTTACGACATGTGCGCTATGTACCAGATTTGACAGTGAGTTTGATCTTGATTGGTCAGCTTAGAGATTGTGGATGTCAGATTTCGCTACCAGAGCGAGATTTTGTGATGCATTTGGGTTCGCTAGTGATTGCGAGAGGTGCCAGGAGTGGTACAGGTTACCCATTGCATGTGGATCACGGGAGAGACGGTGTTGTCTCTGTGATCATGCAGCCAGGTAGAGAGCGAGAGAGCAGGCGAGTCTCTTTTGCTTGTGGGTTGCAGGATGCTTTGCATGGAGTGCAGAGTAGTGAACTCGTTGTACACACAGTTGGGGCACGACTTGAGCAGTCACACAGAGAGGTGACAGAGTTAGACATGCATGCTTTGCTAGTGACTGAGCAAAGCAGAGAGTCAGTTGTGCGAGATACTTCTATGCAGGATAGACAGGTAGAGCGGTCTTGCTCTAGTGAGTCACGACAGGAGGGCGTTGTGCAAGAGTCTATGTATACGGAGTTAGAGCATGAGAGCTCCAGTGAGTCACAGTAGATTGAGTGGTCATGTTTGTAGTGGATGATTGCAGAGGAGGTTGAGATGTCAGCGATTATGCAGTCATTCCTTTCTATGCTCGACAGTGAGCATGGGGATATAGTTGTGCAGGATATGTCTTCCAGCAGACACCTAGAGCAGCTGGTTTGCTCTAAGGTTGCACGACAGGTTGATGCGTCTTTTGTGGACAGTCAGGAGATGCATGTGGCTGACACGCCTTGTCAGTCAGAGATGCCTATTGCCAGGGATATATATGTTGATGCATGCTCCGTAGAGCTAGCAGGGCCCGCTAGCATTGCATCGGCATTCGGTGGTCTCATGTATGAGATGCTGATCTTGAGACCGGATATCGCAGCTGCAGTGGGAGCATTTGCAGTTGGGGTTGTCAGTCGTTTGTTGACTGATGATGGCATAGTGCACGAGGGAGATATGCAGGTATTGCGTACATACTTGCAGTACGTGTGTGGTACGTCTAGTGGTGTATGGACTTACATGGGAGCAGGACAGCCGGATGCACACGATCACAGCCAGCCAGTGGGCATCGGTTGAGAGCGGTTTTCTCTCACCTTTTGTAGTCTTTAAACTAGGTTCCCTTGCTTAAAGGCACAGTCGCCTTTAAGTGGGAGGTTGTTGGGGTATAGGCGCATGTGCCTTGCCCGGCCGCCCAGAGTATGGGCGCCCACTGACTTGTATACCTTATACATAGCATAAGTGTATAGGGGGCTGCTCACTCTTTGGAGTCTCCCCACCCATATCTGTGTCGTGTGTCTCCTTCTCTCGCTCACTCTCCGTCTGTGGTGCTCCTCGATCCCCTTCAGTATGAGCCATGACTCAACATGCCAACACTACACCACATAGTAGTAGAAGAAACTTTGTCGTTTGTATGCACAACTAATTTGGTGAGTAGTGTGGCGTTTGCTTCTCAAAGGCAGTATTCATGATGGGTGTGTGACATGGGGGGTGATTGCATGGCTATAGAAACTTTGTCTCTATACGTGGGTAAATTTAAAAATTTACAGGTTGGATTGCACTCAATCTAGCTAGCACGTACACTTGCATCTACCAAGACTATCGCATGGATGTTGAGGTATGTTGCAATTGATCATAAGCATGTTAGTAATATAAGGTGCATATTGTTTTTTTGTGTATATTTGGGCGCCATTGGCACCTTAAAATGTGAGGGCAATGAAAGCAGAAAAGTTCACTTAATCAATCGTTTCTCTTTGCAAGAGTTTGGGGCATCATACTAAAAGAAAAGGTGTACTACAAAACACACACACACACACACACACACACACACACACACACACACACACACACACAAACATACACACATGCATGTTCTTCTTTGAGAGAGCAGATTGTATTCAACCATTCACATGCTTGCCCTTACCCATATTTTACACCATAGCAGCCATTTGGCTTAGCTCCCACTCCCTTAAATGTGAGAGAAAGCATTGAGGCACTACATGTAGGAGAGTCTCTTTTTGTATGCGAATTATATCCCTTAACAATTTGACAATGTGATCATCGTACCCTACATGAGTGCTCACCTTTTGATCACATCAAACTTGATTTACCTACATTTTTGTCCATACTATGGCCTACATACCTTTCTCTCCTAGCCACCTCATGGATTCAACTTGTCAGTGACACCCTTATATCCATAGTCTTCAAGCATGTCACATCTTGTACTCGGTCCCATTGGTCAATGTGACCTTTAAGGATGACCTCTCTCTCTCTCTCTCTCTCTCTCTCTCTCTCTCTCTCTCTCTCTCTTTGTCTCTCTTGTTAACCTTTGAGGTCACGTGTGTGTCCCCCTCTACTTGTATAAGTATGTAAGCATGCAAGCCCTTGAGTTCAAGAAGCAACGTTCATCGGCTAAAAATTTTAGGTCTCTTGTGATCTTGTTCTTCTTCGAAGCTCTCTCTCTCTCTCTCTCTCTCTCTCTCTCTCTCTCTCTCTCTCTCTCTCTCTCTCTCTCTCTCTCTCTCTCTCTCGCTCGCTCGCAGGGTGCATGTCTAGTTTGTAGTATTAAACTGAAGCATGTGAGAGGCGAAGAGCCTAGTCATGTGTACCAGCGAGCCTGCTTTCTGCCCAGTCATGAGCCGGCTCTTCTCTCTCTACCTATCTAATCATGGTAGTTAAGAGCCTCAAAAAGGGTATAGCCTTTCACATGGTTGACTTTTGAGGCCCTCTCGGTTAGCAAGAACCTGTTCAAGATCTGTCTCATCACTTAGTCAAATCAAGCATTTATCTTCGAAAAGCCACCAGTTTTCTTGACTTGCAAACAAATCTAGAAGGCTATTTAGCCGTTCCAAAGTGACCAAACTCTAAATGTAAGCAAAATGACATGGAGGCAGTCCTACAGTGGAGGCACATGCATGGAGGTAGCCCTATAATAAGAGACCGGAGTCACCATTTCTAGGGGGAGGAAAATGACCCACATCAGGTATGCAACACCAAGGAGGATCCAAATGAGCAAAGGATTGCTAACTCCAAGACCAAGGCCAATACCCTCGACTGGCAATGATCATCCTCTAATGCCATCACATCAGTGTTCTAGAAAAATCATTTTTCAAAATTGCTTCCTTTAATTTTCCAAGAGGAAATTTAGAAAATTAGGTTTATTTTGCAGGTTTTTACATTATTTTCTCTATTTTTGGGGCGGGATTTCTCCTTTTCCCCTTGCCCTCAACCGGCATTTTTGAAATTGAAAACGACATGATCTTACGCTGAGACACATTTTTCCCAAACATTGAATGGAAGACCCTCCTTGCACGACCGTTGCCATGAGCACTGTAGTAGCAGTAGGCAATGCCAATTGTCCCCTTGCAGAACCCCTTTTTTCTTGCCTATGTAAGGAGTTCGAGATGTGAAAACTTGGGAAAGCTAAAAAGCCTCGATGGTCACGTTGGAGCTCTCAACATTGTAGCATCCGCTGACTGGCCAAAAAAAGATGAAGAAAGGGTGGAGATGGATGTGGGACTCTCTCTCTCTCTCTCTCTCTCTCTCTCTCTCTCTCTCGTGGTGTGGAGGGACGTAGCTAGGCAAAAATGGAGCTAGTCACGATCAAGGGTGGCAGACAGGCAGCGGTAGAGGAGTAGGTGGCTCAACAAGCGCTTGTGGCGAGTGGGACATGTATTGGATCCAGAGTCTTGGCGTCCTGGCCAGCAGAGGATTGAGGTTGTGTAAGGGTGTGGGGCTTGTGGTGGATCAGTTTTTGGCAAGGGTGTTGATAGAGGAGACTACATGACGCCTGTTGTAGAAACATTTGAGAAGTTTCACATGAAGTAAGTGGTGGGTTGTGTTTATGATCGAGTTTGGGGGGGGGAGGCGGCATTCTTTGTCAAGCGCTAAGGCCAATCAATGGCACTCTCTCTCTCTTTCAAACAGAAATAGACATACGCACTCCTCAGCAGGACTAAATGGGATTGCCCCCCCCCCCCCCCCCCCCCCTCTCTCTCTCTCTCTCTCTCTCTCTCTCGTGGTGTGAAGGCCCGTAGCTAGGCAAAAATGGAGCTGGTCAGGATCAAGGGTGGCGGATAGGCAGCGGTAGAGGAGTAGGTGGCTTAGTAAGCGCTTGTGGCTAGTGGGACATGCATTGGATCCATAGTCTTTGCGTCCTGGCCAGCAGAGGATTGAGGTTGTATAAGGGTGTGGGGCTCGTGGTGGATCAGTTGTTGGTAGCCAGGGGCGGTGATAGAAGAGACTACATGAGGCCTATTGTGGCAACATTTGAGAAGTTGTACATGAAGTAAGTGGTGGGTTGTGTTCATGATCCAGTTTTGGGGAGGAGGGGGAGCATTCTTTGTCAAGCGCCAAGGCCAATCAATGGCTCTCTCTCTCTCTCTCTCTCTCTCTCTCTCTCTCTCTCTCTCTCTCTCTCTCTTTCAAATAGAAATAGACATACACACTCCTCAACAAGGACTAAATGGGATTGGCCCTCTCTCTCTCTCTCTCTCTCTCTCTCTCTCTCTCTCTCTCACACACACACACACACACACACAGAGCTGCATCAAATAACAAAGATCTCTCTCTCTCTCTCTCTCTCTCTCTCTCTCTCTTGCCTATGACACACAAGAGGTGCCGTAGAAAATGAAACCTGATCTCTCTCTCTCTCTCTCTCTCTCTCTCTCTCTCTCTCTCTCTCTCTCTCACACACACACACACACACACACACACACACACAAACACATACACTCACACATGCACACACACGCGTGCACATTCAAGGTAGACCAACTTATCGACATATGGCACATCTCGTTGCTCGTTATTTTCCAAGGTGCGAAGTAGAGCCACCCTTTACAAAAACAAAAGTAATCACCTTTCAAAATTGAAGGTTGGAATGAAGCTCAATGGCCTTGCTAAAGAGTTTAAATAATATAAATAAATATATATAGTACTAAGTATTGTGACTTTTTGCTAAAGATTTTAAAATAATATAAATAAATATATATAGTACTAAGCATTGTGACTTTTTGATAGAACTTAGGAGTCAAAACTAAGTCCTTTCATTTTTTACCATCACTGCAGTTGCTACTTACTCTTTACTTTTACATTTCAAACCAAATGATTTTTGGCTTACCCTTCACTTTTACACTTAAGTTCTTGAAATGAAGGAGAGAGTGACACATGGATGCCCTCTCCTTCCTTGAAAATTTTAAGCTCAATTATATATAGTTCACTTTTACATTTAAGTTCTTGAAATGAAGGAGAGAGTGACACGTGGATACCCTCTCCTTCCTTGAAAATTTTAAGCTCAATTATATATAGTATAGAAGTACAAAACATTCTTATGTTAAGTAGAAGCAATATAAATGGATATATATTATATTATATAGTCACTAGGGGAGATCCTTGTGTCATAGAGTAGATCAAACCAGTACTCCCAGAAAACCATTTTATTGGCTATATTTGTAAAGGACAAACTACTCAAATAATCAAGATTCATGCCAAAATCCAGGGTGCTCTTCGGGATTTATAATTAAAATAGACAATATTTGATCTTAAAAAAGAAGATCCCATGGAAGTACATGTCGAGATGTCAAGCTCAACATGTACGACTCCTGGATGACTATCACTTACAATCATCATCACTGGAACGTCTTGGTGGATACTCATATCTTCGCAAGTGATACTACAATTGAAATACACAGAGCTGGTCTACCTTACAGAGTGATGGGACACTTGTCTACTCACCTCAGTCACTAGCGGTTCATGCTAGACTGTTGTACTAGTTTCCCTTTTATGTTATATTTTTCCTTATGTTTTGTAAACTTCTTATCTTGAATCTGTGATGAAGAAGTACAATCTTTTGCCTCCATCTTTGTGTGTGTGTATGCGCGCGCGCTCGTGTGCTTTGTAAGAACTCAAGCTCTCTCCTTCTCTATCTCTTGACATGATATCAAAGCTTGGTTGTGTTTGAGGAGCTTGGAGCAACAAGCAGGAGCAGTCTAGGAAGAAGCTTCAATATTCCTAGGAACCATCATCAACGATCTCCGATTCAGGTGATTTCACGTGGAGAGTGTGCATCTCAGGGTTCTATGCAGTTGTGCAGCTAGATTTTCATTTGCGCGCAGAAATGCTAAGGTTTGGGATTTTCCATATCTACATATAGGTGGTTGCAGAAAGATTTGTTTTGGCTACAATGTACACAAACACTGTTTACTACAGTGAAACAGGTGTATGTATGCACATTGTGGTTACAGGCGGTAACCGACTATTTTTAGCAGGCTGCTCGAAGATTGTGTAAAGGATTGAAACATGTCGTCCAACAATGATGGGCTTAACCAGGTTGTCAGTGAGAAGCTGGACAAGAAAACTTCCATGCTTGGAAGTTCAGAATGACCATTTTCCTTATGGGCAAAGGTTATTGGGACTACATTGATGGAGAGCATGAGGTAGCACCATTACTGCCAGAGGAAGGTGGGAGTGCTTCACAAATTAAGACATTTAAAGATTGGAACCAAGGAGCTCGAAAAGTCATGTATTGGCTTTCTGTTAGTGTACATGATACTATGATTGAGCATATACATGATGCTCAATCTCCTAAGGAGGCTTGGGACACTTTCCTGTCATTGGTTGTGACCAGCACAAAGGCAAGGAAGCTGCAGTTGAAGACTGGGCAGAATCCTATGCAAAAGAAAATCCTGTCCATCAAGACTATTCACTGAAGATAAAGAAGATATGCAAGTTACTTGCATCGATTGGTGTTACAGTCAATGATTATGATAAAGTAGAAGTATGTCTGTGAGGTTTGGGTCATGAGTACAAACTGTTTAAAACTGGAATCCATCTTGGAGAGAACATTCCCTTGTCTACAAATTTAGTGTCCTTATTGATTTTGGAAGAGAATGAACTTGAGGAAAACTCCTCTATGCAAAGTGGAAACAATTCTAAACAAGTCCTTTTCAACAACAAAGGAAGAGGAAGAGGATGTGGTATAGGTCGTGGACGATGTTGAGGAAGAGGTAACCACCAAGCACAATAGCAGAACAACAATCATGGTCAGAACACAGGTGGTGGTCGAGGAAACTTTCAAGACAGGGGGAGTCCAAGAGGTCATGGAAATGAGCAACATAATAATGCAAGTCAACACGGAAATGTAGTATATTGGGGCTATGGATGACACCTAGGGGATTCACCATGAAAAACTTATCGCACCACGTAAGAGCAGGAGAGGGGGTTTTTTTAACAAGTTACATAAGCGTATAAGTTAGGGGCAGCCCCGAATAATTTATCTCCCAAGCTTCAAAATAAAGAAGGGGGTATCATATTTATGGGGGGGGGGGGGGGGGGGGAGGAGGGGAGAAGTGAGAAAAGGGAAAAATGAGAGGATTTTTTGTGTGTTTCAAAATCATGGCTTCCCAAAAGACTCTGCCCTCAATAGCTACAAAGATACATGCAAGAACTATCATTTCTTTGTATCAATTGCTTGTTTTCTGATTATAGTTCATTTGTTGAGGGATAAAAGCTATAAAGAGTTTGTATAGATGCAAATTTACATGGAGAACCTAGCACAACCTTATAACCATGTTTTTTGAGTAATTTAGATGGGTCAAAATCCGATCAACAGAAGTGATTTCTTAGTATGTTGCCAGTCACTATGCTACACGCTCTTTGAATAGTTTTACTCAGTTAGATCATGTGAATGAAGTATGGTAAATGGTTGAGAATGATGTGCTGCAAATGAAGAAAAGTTGGTTAAAACAGATACTAACAAAAATTTTAATCACAAAAATTGTTTTGAGAGTACCATGTAATGAGTAGTCTGCGTGTCTGTCCATGCTATCTTGAATGATTTCTTCAAAATCTATAGATTCTCCTTAAAGATCCTCTTGTGACCAATCATCCATTAGAAAAAATATGGACTCTCCTTGGGCCTTTTTGATTAGTGAAGGCTTAAGGGAGAACCAATGAGAAGGCTCTTGGGATATCACCTAGAGGGGGAGGAATGGTAGGGGTGCAGCCTAATTGTCTCCCTCTTCAATGCTTGGTTCTTAGAGAGAGGTGGGAGGTAGGCTGGGGGGGGGGGGGGGGGTAAATAGGAGGAGAGAGGTGTCATAAAAGAGGGAGGGACCCCCCAAAAAAAAAACTCGCATGCTTAAAAACCCTAAAAATTGAAATTTTTTTAAAAGTTCCAAAGTTGACCCATTTGCCTCCAAAATTGCCCCAAAACATAAACTAACTTTAAAAAGTCAATTTTTCCCCCAAAATCCACTTTTCTCTCTCTCTCTCTCTCTCTCATTACTTTTCTCTCCCACACTCTCCCTCTTCTCCCTCCTGCCATTCTCTCTCTACAGTCAAGGCAGCCATAGCCAAAAGATTTCCACCACTCTCTTCCTCTCTCTCCATAGCTCCCCCTTCTCTCACACCTCCATCAACCCTCTACAGTCCCACACTCCATAGCCCACAGCTCCACTATCCTCTCTACCTCTCTACCTCTCACTCCTCCCCTCTTACTCTATCTCCACTGTCAAAGCCACCATAGCCACCATAGGCATCTCACCTCACCCTCCTCTCAGTACTCAACTCTTTCAAATCCGTTCCTAAGCCCAACTTCCCAAGCATGTCCACGCATAGACGGCCCAAACCAGAGATAGAGGAGATTGTGTTGCACAACACAAAAGACTCAGAGGGGGTATGGATCCCACGAGTATTCAAGAAGGGTGCATGGATCTACATGAAACCGTAACGTGCTGGACCTCATCGCGTACGGTGTCGAGGCGTATTGGAACGTCATTGGAAGGGCCGGCTATTGACATTCAAAGAAACAAAGTCCGGAATGGTGGCCATCATGCAACACGTCTACAGTGCAGCTGAGCTCCACCTCAAGAGAGCTTCAACTCAATTTGCACCTCATTGTAAGTTTTCATGGTTTAGCTATCCCATGCATATGTCATGTTTACGTTTATGTGATCATTATGTTTAACTAAGGGTATTTGTAAAGATGTTTTTCCATCTAGCTTAGTTGAGGAGCAGCCGCTTGACTGCCTCTCAGGCACGTTCATGGTTGTGCATGCTCACATTGGGGAGCTTATGTTTCCTAATGTTTCATCGAAAAAACTTACCGAGCAGCAAATATTCATGTACTCCCACAAGTACGTGGTGCCGAAGTCAAGCCAAAGCTATGGTAGGTTAGAAGCCGTGGAGACACCCTCATTGCAGAGTGCAGAATGGCCAACTCTAGACCATTGGGCTTTGCTTTCTTTCAAGCGCAAGGTGCTGCAAGATTTCCAAGGGTCCCTAAAGTTTGGTAAGGCAACCAAATCGGTGGGTCTCAGTTGGCATTGTCCCATTCATTTGTTTGTGCATGCATTCCGCTCTCTGCCGATTGTAGAAACACCAACAATGTTTGTTTGCAAAGAAGTTGACATAGATGCAATGGACACCATTCTAGGTGTCAATTGGGGCTATGTTGATGGTTTGCATGATGGTGACCGTTATAAGTGCAATGTGTCCCCCACACAACTTTGCCTTCGGTATTTGAAAGCAAGGTGCACCTTGTATGCACGGTTTAGCTATGAGAGGTGGATGCACAAACGTGGCAAATGGATACCCTTGCAGCTGACAGCCGAAGAGATTCAATCCTTTGAAATTCGTGTCCGCATGCCCAATAACGAGGTGGAGGTGGTTGCAGTGAATCCACATTGGACTCTTGCCAATCTTCGGGAACACTTTGTCATAATGGGATTCGAGGATGTCGGTAATGCAAGTTTCAAACTATAACAACGCAAGGTCTGATTTGTGCTTGCTTAGCTACCTTTTCTTATTTTTTGTGGGTTTTTGTATTTTGATTGGCCATTTTTGGTTGTGTAGATTGGAAGGCGGATGGAGGCCACTATGCTTGTTTACAAAGATTGGGCTACAGACGAAATCATCTTGTCTAAGTGAATTGGCTTGTAACTTTAATCGTTTATATATTGGATATTTTATTAAAGATTTTGAAAAGTTTTAAGGTGTCGTACTTGATTTTGTACTTTAGTTTTAAGGTGGTGTAAATTTATTTTTTAAATGCATATTTTTTATTTTTTTCGAGATGGAATATGTCTATATAAGGAGGACCACCTCCTCATTTCACCATTTTCATCCCAGCATTGCAGAGAGACCTAGCATACCCAATCACGCAAAGAGAAGAAATGGATGCTACTAGTGCTTTAGATGCATTCCTTACTGAGGTTGGGCATGCAAATCGCCCTGAGCTTCAAGCATTTTTCACAACCCAACCCGATTTGGAAACCACCTTGACCCTCCACCCTCAATCTCTTGAGCACATTACTTTATACATTTCCAAGTGCATGGGGAGATTCATTGTTGAGTTACCAAACCGGCCAAGGCAATGGGTCCCTGAAGGCCTTCTCCACCACATCTACCAAGGGGACAGGCCATTTCATCAGCGGCTTACACGCTTTGCCACCATAGCACAACCCGCCGGACAATATGTTCGGCTTGAAGCTTTGGATGTGCGAGCAATGCGTAAGGGAAGGATCGGAAACACTTTTTTCTCTGTTCAGGCCATAATGATCTTCCTCCTTCACGAGTGCCCAGCAGGCCCTGACGTAGTGCTACCTCACTTGCTGATCAGCGGGGTATTGGCTGATGTGAAGGACCCCAAGCCCGCGGCCATTGACTCATCCGCAGAGGAGAGGACGCTTGCCTTGACCTACCCTGTAGGGATTCAAGGCCTCTTGGAGGCCTCTCCATTAGTCGGTTCATCCTCCGGACCGCGAGAAGGAACCACCACTCGGGATGCCATCTCTGAGGTAGAGATTACCCGCTTCTCCTCCATTGTGGTGGGTGGGGAGGAGTTTGTGTTTATGCACGATCTGGAGAAATCCTTTGAGCTTCGCATGGATGAGTGTTTCGCCATCCTCGATTCCCATGGAAAGTTTGATCTTGATACCACCACCTCCCATGACGATGATCTCCTACTGCCCATGGGGAATACTTTGGCGGACACAGTGGCGATCGCACAAGCCGAGGTGGCAGCGGCCGAGCAGGCCAAGGTCTCTGAGGAGGAGTTTGTGGCCGTGCAAGCCATGTGTTTGGCTAAACGCGCAAGAGTGGATTCACCACCACCTGCTGCAACACCTGTTTTGCTTGATCCAAAGGGAAAGTCAAGCGTGGATCTTTACTTGCACCCGGATACCGATGAGGAGGATCGTAGACAAGAGGTATAGATGCTCACTTACATTTGATTTTTACAAATGATTTTGTTAATGTTATATGATAATTTTGTGCCATATCTCAGAAAACCTATGTTCTGCAGGATGTTCTGGAGGTTGATGCCTGGGCGCAACGGTCAGGGGGGAGGAGGACACCGTTCGGACCTCAAGCAGCACTTGCTCACTACCTCGGCACACTTCCCACTGGTGTCGTGGTGTTTGTCCATGCCGACTACTCTCCCAATGGTCACTACAACATTTTTGCTCGCCGTTCACTCTCCAAGGCGTTGTGTTTAACAACACTTGCCCAAATGGCCAACCTTGTAGTGCTTGTAAAGAAAGATTTTGCAATATCCACTTTCGGTGTAAACTTTCGCGGGCGCCTTATTGCCCATGTCGGCATGAACCAAGCTGTAGGGGTTAATGAAACCCAAGAAATCACAACCACTTTACTTAACAGGGAGCCACCCCAAAAGGCCAAGCGCCAGAAAATTGTAATTAGAAAGATCCTAAAGCAAAAGCCGGATATCATGTAAAGCATTGATTTCTTTAATGAAACTACTTTTTGCTGTCTGTGACTCTCTTTCTTGCAAGGTTTTGAATTTCTTATATGTTGGGCTTCCATTGTGTATGAGAAGCACCATAATTTCTCCTATGACTACTAAAGGGTCTGGCAGGCATTAAAATTTAAAAAATGCATACTTTGTTATATCTAGGCTTCCAAAGTTATGTATGTGCCTAGTAAAGGGCTTGGAAGTCCCTAAAATATGCTGCCACATGGGCACGCATTGGGGCTTTCCATCAGCTGATGAACTGTGCAAATGCGCGCCCTTGTGGCAGATGAAATTGGACACATCTAAGAGCATACCCAGGTACAAAACAGAGTGATAAGACATTAATACCCAGTTGCAAATTAAAAGAGAAATACATGGATACCCAGGTAACCTTAAGCCCATCTTGCCCCAGATACCTAAAGTTGTATCAACAAACCACAAGAGTAAACTGTGGCAATATCTAAGCCCTTTTTGGAGTATAGGAGCATACCCAGTTACAAAACAGAGTGACCAGGTAACCTTAAGCCCATCTTGCCCCAGATACCTAAAGTTGTATTAACAAACCACAAGAGTAAACTTTGTGGAAATATATAAGCCCTTTTTGGAGTATAGGAGTGACATGGACTAAGGGGGGATGATTGCCAGCAGCATCTATGCTAATTGAAGCATTGAAGCAAACCAAAAATACTTATTGATTGTCAAAATTGTCTGGAAACCACTGGAAAGTGTCTGGAAAGCACTAGGAAAGGCTGCCACAAGGGCGCGCATTGTGTCCATCCATAGGCCTCTGGAAGCCCCAAATGCGCGCCCTTGTGGCAGCCAATTTGGGGGCATTCCAAGCCATTTTCAACACTTTGTAGATGTTTTTGCCATGCAATAGTGAGTCACATAGCATGGATACATCAGGAAGTGCATGCCCCACTTAGCTAAGGTGCTAAACGTAGGCAATTTTTCACAATAACAAGCTAATGGCTACATACATACAATAGAAGGTAGACAAAACTTGAACCAGTGCTACATTGCATGGTACAGAATTAAAACAATACAATACGCAGTGGGGTATGCAATAAAAGACGCTTATATTCAAATTCTTCCCAATACAATGCACAGAGTGGGATATACAATCAAAAGACGCTTGTATTCAAATTCTTCCCAATCTTGGAGTTCCGTAAATACAAAAAGGTTGATGCCTAATTACAAGCTACTCCTCATGGCGCAAACGGCGAGCAAGCTGCATATCCTTGGGCATAATGGTTACACGCTTTGCATGGATGGCACAGAGGCTAGAATCCTCGAATATGCCAGTTAAATATTGCTCTGTTGCCTCTTGGACTGCCTCTATGGCCACGGCGCCCATCCGAAACTGAGTGTTGTACAATTGCAAAACCTCCCTGCATAGCCTTGCGAAAGGGGCCCTCCGAATCAAGAGCTCGGTGCTCTTTTGATAGTGTCGAATCTCCGCAAAAGCATGGCTGTGCTTTCGTACCTTCTGAGGTCGACGTGGAGGTGCATTTTTGGCACGAGTCGGGGCAGCTTGCTTCCTCTTCTTGTAGACAATGCTTTTTCTCTTTTTTTTCTGCACAGGAACTTCCAACACCTCATAATCTGATTCCACCCACTCTCCATCTGATTCGTGCTCTTCACTATTGACCGGATGTGATGGTGTAGGTCCACTCCCTTTAGGAAGCGTCTTACCCCCAATAGACATGTGAGCTTGATAAGTTTGTATTTAGACGCCAACCCATGGGGCATCTTCATCCGTTTGCGTCTCTTCGGAGCCTTCTGATTGTTGCTTTTGGCTGTTTGTTTCTTTGCCCTGGTCGCTCTCATCCTCCCTGTTGCCATCAGAATCGTTGGAGTCCGATGAATAGACAACAAGGCGATGCTTCCGTCTCTCTTTTGCTGCTGTAGAGGACTGGCCATGCTGATTTAAAGCTCCAGCTTCTTCTCTGTGGACTTCACCTTGAGCTTGTGAAGTTCCAGCTTCTGTTGCTGTACCTTTGAGTCGTTGGCCATCCTGCCCCTCTGGATATGCAATCCTAGCCGTTTGTTTTGTTCTTGCCATGGTAGCACCTAGTAGGGAAAATGACAAAATGAGCCCCTTCAACCTTTAAATAGGTTTTTTTGAGATTTGGGCCCTTTCACACTATGCGGCCAATTGAGTGAAACTCAAATAAAGAAATTGAATTTAACAACTAAACCTGGATCATGCGGACGGTTGACGCGACGCCCAAACGCTGCCTTTTCGATATTTAGTTGCACGCCAAGCTTCATGGCCCAGGGACGCTCGCGAGCGTTTCCACTTCTCGGATGCTGCAGTATGGGAAGCGTTGCGTAACTGCTTTGCTAACATCGATTCTCTTGCTTTCTCAATAGTACGAGTTCTCCCAAAGGTGTGCCTAAAAAACCAGTTAAACATCTCTTGGAGGTAGTTGGAGTGTGAACTACCACCACCATGCCGAATATTCTTGAAGTAGACTCCTTTTTCTCGATAGTGGGACTTCTCCATGCCTTGTGTACTCCATATATCAAGCGAACCATAGCGGTCCATGAAGTGCACCATGCGCATAGAGAATGTGCTAAAACAACCAAAAAGGAGATAAGCGAATAGAAAAGTTGCATTTTCAAACATTGCATATGTATTAAGTCCGTTAAAACAAACCATGTAGTGTGTAATCTTGCTTTCAGACCATCCGTCCTTAGCGGCCTTTGTGAATTCATAAAGCACCTTCTTGAACTCCTCTCGCTGCTCAACGGTGGTGCTTGAAAGATTCATCAATTGCACAACCTTTTGAAAGGATGACCATACTAGCTTGTGTTGGTTAGCAACCTCCACATTGGGATCTTTGTCCGTCATGCATGAACACAAATCTTTCCACAACTCCCACCGCTTCTCACTTGCTAGATTGACATTTGCCTTTGATACCTGCATTGGAGACTTTGACATCTTCTTGAAAAATCGACGTGCCTTGGCTCCATTCATGGAAACCTTCTGTGCCACCTCATATGTCTTCTCCCTACAAGTCTCTGCTACAATGTTCACCCTTGATCGGTGACATCCAATCTCATTAAGGAGCATCTCCACCCCCTGCAAGGAGTCTTTTGACCGTTGAAGGGGCTTCATTGTGAAAGCATAATCAATGTGATGCTTTAGGATCCTATCAAATATTCGCATAAACGCATGCAATGTACAAAAGTGAACATTGTTGAGGGAGAAAGAAATTATGGGGTTCCACCTAGGATCTTTGCTATCCCTATTGGGTACCTGCAACATATCACATGAAAGAACCGAAGTTTGCCACTCCCTATTTATATGGTCGTCATTATCTTCGTCCTGACCTTCCACTTGAGTTGCTCGACTTGTCTTGTGCCCTTTTGTACAGAATGGACAGGGAAGTAAAGTTTGCATCCAAGCATGCACTTTATGGTCTTTAGATCACCACCTAAATTCCATTCAACATCAAACTCCCCACGTCCTGGAACCATGAGATTCTCACCGTTTATTTGAGCTTTAATGACCTCTGTGACCCATGGGATTCTACTGAAAATCCATGCAAGGACTTCATGTGTCTCTTTCGGAACTTCAATTGCACCAAGCCACCATATATCCTTCTCTGATTGCACACTAAAAGAGGGCTTTGTCGCTTCACTCAAACTGCAAGATTGCTTGGCATAAGCTAGGGCTTCATTCATAAGCGTGATGCTCATTCTCTCCAACTTTCTCCCTTTAACAATTACACACTCATCCAAATTCAGCACGAACACAAGCTTGCCTTCAAGAACTGCCAACAACATAAAGCCTCATAATGCTTGTTATGACACATCATAGAGCATATATGCAACTCTAAACTAACTTGCATCACTCAAATTGTAGAAAACAGCCATGGACTGATGCAATCGTATCAAGTCCACAAAGATATTGTTGAATTTGGTGTAAACAAACCCTTCGGTCCGCAACACACTGTTAGAAATAGCACCTCTTCCTTTCCCGCGGCCCTTCCTTCCTTGTGATTTGCTACGGAGCGGCTGAAGAGGCATCGTGTCTTCAATATACAAGTAGTCCTCTAATCGGTGAACAACATCTTCATTTGACACCTTCTTGGCAATCTGCACTCTGTGAGGAAGTGGGAATAGGTTTTCCGTGACTCCTCGACTTCTTAATGCATATTTTAACACTTGATGTATTGCTTGATAGCCCTTGGTACTAACCCCAACAGCATCACAAATATCCTGAACATCTAGATCAGTGACAATATTAGAAAAATCACTAAGAACTCTCTTAGTGATTGCGTCTTTCAAGTGTTTTGCCTCTGGAGCATCAAGCATCCCAATAAAATCCTCTTTGTTGAAACAAGAACGAAGTAAAGTAGCCCTAGCTTCCGCATTCTCGCCACCGCACGTTTCTTGGACGAAGTTTCTATTGCCCAAAACAACAATGATGAGCTGTATTAGACTTAAACAACATGAGGGACAAAACATGTTACCTCATAGCTGTCACCCTTCGTTTTCTTGCACCTCCACGTGGTGCAAGAGTCTAATTTCGGAAAACTCTCGTTTCCTCACCCTACCTCCCATGGCAGTACTCTTCATGTGTGAAAGAGTATCCTCAAGCTTTTTAATTACATTTTCCTTGGTTGTGATGGTGCTCTTTGCCTCCTCAAGCGCACTAGTAGCTGTTTGCATGTGATCTTGAAGATTGTGGAAACTCCCATTGAGCAACTGCCAATGACGCAAGTACATCTCGGACCGCGCAATCTCGTGTTTGTTGAGTCTCTTGCAGTAGCCCAACAAACCTTGCTCTCCATTTCCAACGTATTGCAACAGTGATGGAATGTTTGTAAAAGACGGATGAACATTGAGAGAAGGATCCTTTGGATACAAGCATCCGTCTGTCTAGAGATCCACATTCTTCTCCCCTTGAGTGCAGCGTTCGTTGGCTGAAGGTAATGTACCCAAGCATGTTTTCTTTGTCGGAACATACTTTTGAGGTAGGCGTAGGAAAAGCCCTGGAGACCTACCGCGTGAAGAGCTTGCTGGGACATTGGTCACGTCGTCAAGAGGCATTGTAGGATGGAGAGATGGAGCTTGAAGGATGGAGAGATGGGTGTGTAGGTGCAGCAGCAGGTGCAGGTGCAAGGGGGATGGGTGTAGGAGAGGAGCTTAGATTAGGAGGGAAAGTTTTCAATTTTGGGGGGAATTTCCTAAAAGTTTGGAGTCAAAAAATGTTGAATTTTGAGTAATTTAACTTAAAAATCTTTTTTTTATTATGTGTATATGTTGGGGGTACTTTTTAGGGGGGAATAGAGTTTTTTTGAAAGTTTTTGAAAAAAGTCAGTTAAGATTTTTGAAATTTGCTTAGAGAGAGTTAAGACCCCCTACCCCCCTACTTTTCAAATGGTTTACCCCCCCCTTCCCTACTTTTTAAATGGTTACCCCCCCCCCCCCCCCCCCCCCCCCCCCTTCCCCTTCCCCCTACCTTTTTAGGGGTCAAAGGTGGAGGAGACCCTACCAAAATAGCCCCATTCAAAGCCTTTGTCCCCCTTAATCTTGGCAGGCTTCCTTTAAATTAGGGATTCTTACAAGGCCCATGGAGAGTCCATTTTTTTCCTAATGCTTTGTCACACATCGAAAAGAGTGCATCTATGGAGCTCGACACCTCAACCTTCACATTGCAAGTAGCTAGCTCCTAGTCCTTTACAATCATATGGAGTTTTTTCCATTGCAGATACTCGACTTTGCTAACATAGGTGGAGTGATATACCCTTCTACGCTTTGTCAGCTTCACACCTAATGCCCAATAGTTTAGATAAAAATCTATGAGCCTTGACACCCCCAATGGATGGTTTAGAAAGCATCCTTCTCTTTGCTTGATCTTTTCTCATCCCGCTAGATTTTGGTATTGCCCCCATGGAGATCTATGTCTGACAATACTAGTTGAAGGGCCTCGATATCCATTTGGCACTCAGTAGACTTCTTGATTTTCCAATCAAACCCAATGTAGATGTATACTAACTTCTCCACAGTTCTACAAAGAGCATGCATTGTACAAATGTGGACATTAACAAGTGGAATTGTAGAATTGGGCGGAAGTTAGGGTCTTCATTGTGTTGAGTAGGAGCCTTTCTCCACCGCTTTGGGTCCATCACCTTTGCAGAGTCCATGCAGAACAGACATGGAGATTTTTCCATTTACCCATTCCACAATTATACATACACTTCAGTGTTTTGAGGTCACCTACAAGATGCTATTGGAACTGAAAGTGTCCCCTCCCATCCATAGACAACACCTTCCCTTGATTCATTTGTCCGTCAATTATGTCAAGAATAGGGGCTTGATTGAATACCCAGAACAAAATGTCATGGTCCCCTTTCTTTAGCTGAAAGATTAGTCTGATGCGATGTGGAATGAAATGTATTATTTTAGTAAAAGGGTTGTAAGAAAATGAATAATGTCAAAAGCACCCAACCACCATATGTGCACTTTTGAATGAACATTGAAGTATAAAGGATCGTTGGTAGGACATTTTGAAAGTTCCCTATTCATCAATGTTATTGTAACTCTCTCTAGCTTCTTCTCTTTTAGAATCTCACACTCATCTAAATTCAAGACAAAATGTAGCACACTGCCAATCTCTTCATATGTGACATTGTAGAACTCTACCACTCTGTTCTGCAACATAGTAAGATCCATGAAGATATTTTTGTGCTCATTGTAAGTTGTAGCTATTCCTTGGCCTTTGTAAGTACTCTAAACGTGAAAGAGACAACCAAGGAAGTCATTATGTGCGTTGTTGAGCTAAAGTCTCTCTCTCTCTCTCTCTCTCTCTCTCTCTCTCTCTCTCTCTCTCTCTCTCTCTCTCTCTCTCTCCAAACGCTTGATGTTGTTGGTAGTAGCTTTGATTTTATTCCCTTCTTCACAAATATGGAGAAGACAGACTGTTAAATAGTTGAATACCTTCTCTTGCTCAGACCAAATGAGTCAAGTGTGCCTTGTATCTCTATTGTAAGCACTGATTCTAAGAAATAAATAGGTCCACGACATTCCTTTGCAAAACCTTAAACTTCTTGTCATGGATTATATCGTTTGCAAGGTTATCACTTATAAAAGACTTCAACTGCTTCCCTACTATTAAGTATGGAGCCTGATTTACCCCTTGTATTTGTTTGTATTAAAAATGCACATTTGTAAGGCTCCCGTTATGAGGAGAAGCCATCACCATATGTGAAGAAAAATCACTTGACTCAAAACCAAAATTCCACGAAATATTCCTTTTTGTCGGAATATTATAGGCGGATGGCGGCCTAAGAGTGGTCAAAAAATGGTTGGCCAGCTGGCCGGTTGGTCAATAGTCAATGGGTGGTGTCTGATTTTAAATTTGACTTGTCTTCTCAAGGGCGTCCACACATGGGTGCATATGGAGAATTCAACTCGGACTTGTCCACACAAGGACAGCTACACACGGCTGCCTCTCATGAGAGAGGGAAACTCTTTTGGCCTATAAAAGGAGGCCTTTTCTACACACAAAAATGGATTGAAGAGGTGAAGCATTGTGATGCATTGTGAAAGTGATGCAACAAGGTGTATGTGAGGTGGTGAGAGTAAAGCAAGGCGGGAGCTCCAAAAGGGTATAATCCCTTTGTAAACTACTTCTTGTTTTGAAGTACTAAAGCCATTGATTAGCTGCTTCCTTGTGGACATAGCCCACATTGGGTGAACCACGTTTATCGTGTGAGCTCTCTCTCTCTCTCTCTCCCCTCTATAATCTCACTTGTGTGAAAAATTATCTCTGTCCATTAAGTAAACTACTCAAATATCTACTTAGCTACATCATATTCCCTAACACCTACATTGGCTATAGGATTAATGTTTTCCTTGTCTAGATAGATAGATTTTTTACAAAGAAAGCAAAACATAACGCAAAGCAATACATTGATTACTATGTCTACAAAGAAAGAATAAATAAGTCAGACCAATACATAAGTATGCCTACAAAAAAGCATAAATAAGTCATACCATTACCTTAATTAGTACGTCTACAAAGAAACCAAACCACCAAATCCAACCTTCAAGGTTTCAACGTTCTGTAGCTTCTTCTTTTGCACACAAGTACCCAAGCTCGTATCTTTCTTGTGTAACCTTGGCACCTTTTCTCGTAGAACCTGTAATTCATTTTTGTGTAGCAATATGGTTTTTTGGTCATTACAATGCAAATCAAAGAGTTGTAGAATCTTCTTTGCCTAATCTTGAAGCATGCATTTGTGATTTTCAACTTGGCTAGTTAAGGCTTTGCAATATCCAAGCAACCCATTTCCATCAGCAAAGGTCAATAAACCAGTAGGATTTGTAAATGTAGAAGAGGCATTATTCTTAGGATAATAGGATAGAGGGAACCATTTGTCCAAATGTCTACATGTTGTGCTCCCTCTGCTCTGAGTCTCTCCTCTCCTACTTATGTGACTTGTGTATTGGTTTTTCTTTGCTTACATAGAGGTGCATATTGTGGATCCAAGTCAATTTGTAGGTGATATTTAGGATATTTGGTGGGGAGCTTTTAGTTATGGAGGATAGGGCCATTGGTGCTTAGTCACAAGGAAGACGAGAAAGCCATTGTAGCTCAATGTTAGAGGGCCAATACAACTCAATGCAGGAAACATTCAAACTCCCCCCAAGATGATGAGGTGCATTAAATGTAACTAGAAAGAGACATTCCCTCAATCATCATGGCCATTATGGATTTGTGAAAATAATCCACTTGGAAGTACACTTTTTGAACAGTTTTTTGATGACAACTTTTCTTTTACCACACCTATTTTCTAGAGAGAGAATACCAAAAGTTCCATTTTCTTAGAAGGCCCTCCAAAAGAACTCCAAAATTTCTTCATGGGTTGCAATAGCATGTTGTCGATTCTAATTGGCATTTTGCTCTCTGACAAGATTCAAATTGTCTAAAAGTTCCTTTGCATCAACAAACGGAGTTGGTCACCATATACCAACCATCAATATTTCTCTAGTCGTAGTTTCATGAGAGAAATGGACCCTTGCTAGCCTTGTGTGTGCTTGTTTTAAAATGTAAATATATTCATTTTCATTGGTATATATTCAAAGCTATTGGCCTTTCCCTCGTTTATAAAGTTGTTGGCAGATCATGGAATAACTGGCGACTTCGATCTTAATCGTTTTTTGTCTTCATTTTCTCATGTCTTCTGGAAATTTTCTATTCATCAAGTACTCTACGATATATCTACTCCACTTAGGTGTAACGACAATAATGTTGCGTGTGGAATGGATGCTCTTTCCTTGCACTTGGAACATCTGTTCACATAGGCATGAACATCTCTTTTCATAGTAGGCCAACAAATACGTAACCATGTTAGTCGTTGCAAAGTTTCATCTTTTGCAAAATGGATATCCACTACCATGGTATGAGCTTGATTCAAGCAGCTGGTTTTCCCTTCAAGGTTTATGCACAAAAGAAGAATCCCATCCTTGTTTTCTTCATATAACCTCCCATCCAACAATTGATACATAGCCGATTTCTCGATCAACCATGGTGTGATTGGAAGTGGGATCTGTGAATCTCCTTCAGCTATGGTCATCAAATAGGCAAGATATTTTGACCATCTCAAAATTGTTTCAATGGAGAATAGATAAGCATCTAGAAAATCGTCATCCACTCCTTCCAAAGGTTCCCATGAAGCGATTCATTAGAGGTGACCTACCGGTTGATGAGTGGAGCCCTTCTTGATTGTCGTTAGTAAAATCAAACTCCAGTAGGATAATAAATCTTCTTACAATCCTACCAGTATTGCATGGCTTGTCTACTAGATAAAGTAGGGTTTGGTGGTCCACAAAGAAGACAAAGTTATTAGCCAGTAAGTAATGTTGGAATTTATTCAAGTAGAGATATGTATTTCCCCAGTCTTGGATCAGTTGTATTTGCCTCATAAAAGTTCATCCCAAAATGATTTCATCGCTCTTTCTTTTTCAAGATTTACAATGGAAAAAGTGTGTTAGGAGTCAATTTGCAAGAGCTGATTATCATGTTCTCTAATAATCCCATGGGCTTTTCAATGTGCCCATCTGCCAATTTCAGTTTAATCCATGTTTGCCAAGTTGCAGGTCTTTCCCAGGCTCCCTAGACTGCTTTTGTTACATTGGAAATGCCTGCCTTGCTTTTTAGAATAGCCATGGTTGTTGCATCATTATATTGTACCGAAAGGGTTGTGTTCCCCTCATTTCCCTCACAGTAATCTCCTACCTTGTTCATAGGTAGAGATTTGACAAATTTTTCCCGAGATTTTTCTTTATGCAACTCTTCAATATTTTCTTTGGTTAATCCTCTTTGCCCATTTTCTCTAGGGTGCATTGTAGATTTCTCCATAAATATGGTCTTATCTTCAAAAACTCACCCGTGGGATTAACATGATAGATTGCAAGTTTTCCACCTCCAAAGTCTATTTTGCCCGATTTAATTTTGTGGTTTTGCATACCAATGCTTTTTCTTAATTTTCTCCCAGGTATGAGGGTATTTTCTTGAGTGTATGCACCTTTGAATGGCTTGATCGCTCTGATCCCTAGTCTCCATACAAGGATTGTCCATCCACCTCCATAGGTTGTTGGTCTAACCAAACTTCCACAAGTGGAGCCGATTTGAGAGCTAGACTTTTGTCGTTCACCTCTCTAACTCGTTCCCACATATGATTTCGCCAGTCTTACTCCACTAAGGGGACTCCATCTGGCCCAGCCTCATTGTTTTGAGCTATTAGTTCAGGTTTGTCATTTCTAACAAAATAATTCCTTGGTTCTTTAGTGTCTCTGCTTTCCTTTGCGTTTGATTTCACTTCATTTCTCGCTAGTTTTTTTATGGTTTCCAATTTTGGTTTTGGTGTTTCTAGCATTATCTGCATAATATGAACCAATTTATTATAAGCTTTAAGCTTTGCAACTTCCATGTCTGGTGTTGGGTAGTTTTTCCATTTTGTTTCCAGTGTTTGATATGATTTCCATCCTGCTTGGAAGGCTTCCAAGGTGCATTGATGGATTTGTATATTTTATCTACCAACACAAATCCACCTGACCTTGGTTGTGATTCCTTGAATTTAGATGACATTAAATGCACTATTTCCTTGCCCATTTTTTGGGCGTTCTCTTCAACCACCCTTCATTGTTGTTATCTTCTAAGCCATTAGCCTAAGTTTCATTTATACGCTTGTATAATGACTTTTACATGTATAAAACACAATGTTGTATTCTTGTATTTATGTTTACCCATATACAATATATTTTAATCAAACTATATCAATCAAACTATATCAATCAAACTATACTTCGATCAAACTATTGATATATATAAAAAACCGGCACTGATAGTTCAAGAAAACTATCAGATTCCTCCTCTTGTCGACTAGTCAGAGCCCTTAGAGAGCTACTTATGAAGATCATTACTTTTGTTCTATTAAAAATATATAATTAACTTTTATTTTGCCAACCCTCTTGTCATAGAGCATACTATCACACTTTGGGGACAGTCTATAGGTGTGAGGGCCCTACCCAGACTCGACCCTACTCACCTCCCTCAGTCCTCCAGACCGTTCCAGGGAATGAAGTAGATCTATTTGCAGGTATCCCTCCCACTTAGGACCGACACTCAGACAGGATTCCGATCTATCTCGAATGCCAACCCAAGGGGGTACATCCCTTTATTCAAACGATTCTATCCGCTTCTCATAATCAATCTGTCCTTGACAGCTTTCCGCACCCAAAATCGTGGTGCTTAGTCTTGATTCTTTTGATCTTTAACTTGAGGATCTGCTCTTGCTTTCTTGTTCTCCTTGGTTCATGGCGATAACCCCTTTTTCCTAACAAGTAAGCACGATAGTTATCACTTTCCCCTAAGAAGAGGGACCTTGCAATCCTACCTGGTCTCGCTCATCCCCGGTTACCCATTTTTATCCCGCGTAGTCTTAGCGTTAACATAAAATTTTTAAATCAACATCCGGCCATCTGACCCTCCAGATCCGCCCACCCACCGAACCATTTCATGAAAATCCCTTCCCGAGGTAGTACTTAACTACTACAAAATCAGGAAGACAGCAGAGCAGCATGCAATCTGTTGCATACCCTCGTTCAGAGAAATTCATCTGGTTGTTCCCACCAGATATTTATTTAGAAACTTTTAATTCATTTCCTTTACTTTATATGCTATAATTAGCTTGTAACTAGTTTCCTAACTAATCATGCAACACATTTAGTTTCAACCAATTCATCTTGCCTCCCCATTCAGGCCAAGATAATTGGTTACAAGCCATCAAAATGGCAACACCTTCACAATATTTTCTAGAAGAAGCTTGGGTAGTATAGTGCATTAGGAAAAATATGAACCCTCTAGGGGCCCTTTGGGATTAAGGTTAATTAGAGGTCAGCCAATAGGAAGAGGGTGGTGGACACACTCTATACCCTCAAAAAAGTAGGGGGACAAGGTAGCATTACACCTCTTAATGGCCTCTTACCTAGTGAGAAGGTAAGGGAGGTGGGGCTAAGGGAAAGGGAGGGGGGGGGGGGGCACTTTGACCTTTTTTCCACTACTTTTTGGCCCGGATTTAAAAATACACTAAAAAAATCAAATTTTCAAAAAAATCAAATTTTCAAAAAAAAATCAAATTTCAAGTTTTCCCTCCTTAAAAGATCCCTAACCTATTTCATGGTCAAAAAAGTATTTTTGACCTCCAAAAGTAAAAAACGTGCACTAAAAATTTCCAAAACATTAAATTTTTCCAAAAAAATTTAAAACATCATTTTCCACCCTCCAAAGTCTTTCCAAACCTATTCTATAGCTAAAAAGTGATTTTCTCTCTCTACAAACCCTTTTCCAAGCTCTCCATGGCTGCAACAACCACATGCACCCCCTATAGTCCAGCATTATCTCTCTACTAGCTTTCTCCCATCTCCATTGTAGCACCAAGCAAGCTTCTCCCCCATCTCTTTCCCTTGCCCACCACATAGTTCCACACCAAGCTAACTCCTCTCCCTTCTCTCACCTCCATTAGAGCATGAAACAAGATTCTCCTCCTTCTACTTTCATTCACTCGCACTACATGGAAACCTCTACTCCCGAAGGTGGAAAAAGCATCAACTTACATGACTTGCATACCACAAGAACAGGAGGTGTGAATAGTGCATGGGCATTGCAAGGATTCATCTCCAACATAAAGATAGAATGGTGAGAAAACTACCCTTGTAGCTTACATTCAGAGCTTACGATCATCTCCGTCTTTAAGTTTATCATGCTGGAGGGAATTAACCTCTTTATGGATTTCAATGTTTAGGCTTCACACCTCATAACATTGGGTGGTGCTATTTTGTTGATGGCTTTGGTGCGTCATCTATAGTTTTGTAGCATGTGATTGAGTCTCACAATGTAAGTAAGTTGTGTTATCTATAGAGAGTCATCAAAGATTTTTCTTATAATTTATTCTTTGTATAGTTGTCATTTGATTATTAGAATGATATCATTTTGTACTTTATAACTTTGTGCTCACATAATCTGTTGTTTACTTACAGAGTCAACTTGTTTTGAGAGGACATGAGCAAGCAACCATGTGCAGAGATGGAAATCATCCTATTTTTGTTCCGTTAGGAACCTTTCACTACCGTGTTAAAAGATTTGATAAGAATAGTAGGATTTTTGTAGAATCTTGAACCAATAGGTACTCTCTAGGAGCTCTTAGAAAAGCCATCCCTATAGTACTAATATCTTCCCTAGTGTGATAGACACACAAATACTCGTGTATATGAATCTCTAGATGAGAAAGACAAATACTTGTAAGAGAAGCCTAACAGCAACAACATTGTCTCCATTTGTAATTATTTTTATGAGGCTGGATTCCTCTATAAATGCAATATAAATATTTCTTTTTGTTAAATGGTGTCGCACTGAGTAAGAGTATTTAATTTAGATTACTGGAGTTTCATACAGATTTGAGAAATATTGTTGATTTTTATGGATATTCTGATTTGCCTGTAAGATGTTTGAAGTTTCAAGTCTTAATCATTCCACCATGAAGAAATTCATGCAGTATTTTGATTTCAGTTTAATCACTAATGGTTATTCTTATTAAGTGGATCATAACCTTTGTCAAGATGTCCTCATTTGGGGATGTTGAATATATATCAATAGCAACATTTCAAAAGTTGAGAAAGTTAAATTTTGCTTTCCAAAATGTTATTGTTTCCATACTATGCCTATGCCAAGCTTGACTTAGAGAAATGACAACTTGAGATGGAAGTGTAGATATATAGGGGTGACTTAATTGATTCTTGTTTCTTCATATATATTATAAAGCCTTTGACTTTCCACCTTTTTGAGTAGTGTTGACAAGTTTTTGGTATCAAACCTTCTTAAATATCCCTATTCATTTGCTATTGGTAGCTATTTATTTGGTATTGCTAAAGATCATACCAATAGCTATCACCTTGTGAACTTAATTGTTGAATTGTGGATTTGATTTGTAATATGTAGCTCATTTGGATAGAGAAAGTGTAAACATAAATTATAGATACATGCATTGTTAACATAGAAGATATGTATCACTCGAACCTATATAACTGTTAATCAAGAAACCTTTGATTGGATACTATAACAATAGGGGTCACATGTGGTTTCAAATACCAAAGAAATGGCTTAACCAAAACATTCCCAAAAACACGAGGTGAACACAAAGAAGTAAAAATTGGCTCCTTGTTTGGTTGATTTCTAGTGCTAAATATTCTGAGTGCACAAAATTTGTGAGGCCTTTGACCTTGGGAGTTCACTAACGTATATGTAACATAGCACATGGGTTCAACAGAAGGGAATTTATATTCGTGTAAAGTTACAGAAACATGTGTAGGTAAGGCCTATAAGGGCTACTTTCAATCCATTGTGGTGAACGCACATGATATAGGAAAATTTGACATAGTGAATACTCCGGACATCAAACACTACAACTCTATCTCATGGCCATACATTAAAACAAAGCCCCTATTTGTCATTTTAAATCCATAGGGACCCTCAACAAGAGGGACCACAACTGCGCGTAGAATGGCCATCCAAGCACAAATAGGGACCAAGATATTTCCAAACAGGGGATGGACACAAGGAAGTAAAAAATGGTTGATAAGCATCATACAAGGTTTAGGTATTTGCCATTTGGGGGGGGGGGGGGGGGGGGGGGGGTTGCTATGAACACATTAAACTGCCCAGTTCTATCTCATGGCCATGCATTAAAAATATCTTGTACTTGTCATTTTAGGGTCCCAGGGACCCTCAACAAGAGGGGCCACAAGGGCGCGCAAACTGGCCATCCAAATTTTTTTGTTAATGCATAGCCATGAGATAGAATTGGGCAATTTAATGGATTCATAGCAAACTCCCCCCCCCCCCCCCCCCCCCCCCCCCCAATGGTAAATTTTTGGATGGCCAATTTGTGCGCCCTTGTGGCCCCTCATGTTGAGGGTCGCTGGGGCCCTAAAATGACAAGTACAAGATTTTTTTTGATGCATGGCCATAATTCTTAGGCTGTTTTCAAGAGCTTCTAGTGTTCAATTGGCTCCGAATCTGTCTGGGCTTGTCTCACATTGATTTGTTCATCTCGCCGCGCTCTTCGACCATCGTGTGATGCAAAAAAATCATATCCTACTCGGATTCTCCAAAAATCAACGTGCAAGTTGGCAATTTCTTAAAAAATGATGTAAAATAGACATTTCTTACATTTTCCGTAATCTACGGGCTCGAACGAGCATTAAAACCATGGAATCTGAAAATACTCAGAGAACCCATGTTTTTAATTGTGTTGAGGACTGCATTTTCTACATAAAAATTTTTCTCAAAATCTCACCCTAACACCTTCAAAAGTGGCTTCCAAGGAGTGCCCTCCATCAAAAATTGAAACTGAAGGAAAACAATCAGAATGAACTCCTAAACTGTGTACAAACTTTCAAATAACCAAAATTTCTTTTTTTTTTAAATTTATTGCTAAAAATTTGAAAATAGACCACCCTTGGACTTCCCACAATGATAGAAATCAAAGGGTTCAAGGAGAGGTCTGGTGTCACAAGTGCATGGTAGGAATCTAATTGAGGTTTATTCCGTCAAGATCTCTTATACTTTATTATGTCTTCTCATGTACAATCTTACCAAACAAAAACAAACTTACACTTTAAATGACTACAAATTTTATTTAACTTATCAAACAATCTAAAATATGGTAGACCTAGAGTGCTCTTACACATCAACAAACAAAAAAGTCCAAATTTCTTCTCATTAACTTTGATAAACATACATCTGTGAACAACTTCCAAGGAGTAGTGCGGTCATAGTTCTTACATCCATTTCATGACATGGTATGCTCCTGGGGTGACCTATCACATAAAAATATCTTTGGTAGGAGTGCCCTCATGTTAGGAAAGGGTGTGTTGCTGCTGATGAAAACTTTTTGCATTGTCCTACTAGGGATCTCTCCATGTTAGCATAATGATTTTTGGTGTAGTGGGAGCCACATTGCCGCTGAGGAGAGCTTTGTGCCACCGTAAAAGCTTCATGTTATGCCAGTTCCTTGAGCAATTCTTGCAAACAACGCCACTCAACTAGCATAGCAAGAGGTCACCTTGTAACAAAAACATGTATGAATTCAACATTTGCAAGCTATATAATGAAGACACTTGTTAAGTATATGTTATATAAATTTGCAAGTATTTCTATCTAACTGGGAATAAACAATCCTAAAATATACAATAGGATGAGATTACCACCCCTAATAAGCATGGATTTGAAGCACCTACCCGCAAGATGTAACAAAGAGGACTGTTTTAGAGGAAAAGTGGTGACACTTGGCCTCTCTAACCTGCAGCCTTTCACTATTTGTGCATAAAAACAACCTTTGTGCCAAGCACTACAAAACAAGTAGAGGCAACACCTTAGACTTCAAAGTTTATGATAAGAAGAATACAATCAAAAGTAAGAAGTATATTGTTACCTTTCATAAAGGGGTGTTTTATTCAAATATGTGATGGTATTGGCAAGATATTGAAGAACCATCAACATTCATCTTACCCATGGTACGACGTTCCTGGGATGGCCTCTGCTCACCCTCATGTGCGGCCTTTGGTGCAAACATTGCGAACAAGCAAATATGTATGCATACGATTTGTGATGTCCTTGAGCACCATGGTAGCTGTTGCATGAGGAAGCAAAGGATGAAAAGAGAGAGGGAGGAGGGAGAGAGAGGAACATGGGAGGAGACAAGGGGGTAGTGGGGGAGAGAGAGAGAGAGAGAGAGAGAGAGAGAGAGAGAGAGAGAGAGTGGAGAAGGAGGAGAGAAGGGGGCAAGGAGGGAGAGGGAGGAACATGGGAGGAGAGAAGAGGACAGAGAGGGAGAGAGAGGGGAGGAGGAGGAGAGAAGGGGGCAGGGAGGGAGAGGAGAGAGGAGGAAGAGAGAAGAAAGGTTTGTCTTTTGGGGGGAGTTTTTTTTTTGAAAAATTGGACTTTTAGTGCTTGTAAGTTTGAAAAAAGGTCAAAAAGTACTTTTTTGATATGGATATATGTTGGGGGGGAGTTTTAAGTCAAAATAAGTAAAAATAAATTTTTCTACAAAAAGTCAAATTTTGGCTCTTAGTGATCCACGTTTTTGATGATGTGACCGCACCTCTTTACTCCCTTCACTTTCAAAAAGCTAGAGAGAGAAGGTGACCTCCTAGATCCACATCCTACATGTGTCTTAAAAAAAGGCTAGAAAAGCTTACTCAAAACTAGCTTCTTGAATGCCCTTGTCCCCTTAACCCTACACACCATTAGCCTTAATCCCTAAAAATTAGGATTCCTTACAAGGCCCATGCAAGGTTCATATTTCTCCTAATGGATAGAACCATTTATCACGTTTTTATAACACACATACAACCATCGTCAAAGCACACAGACATCTGAGAGAGAGAGAGAGAGAGAGAGAGAGAGAGAGAGAGGGACTGATGAAGGATCAAGAAAGAGAATAATGTTGAGAAGGGAGAAAGAATCTTCTTGGAATCTTCTCGTCGGATTCCAAAAAAGCACTCGCTAGAAAATGCTCGCCAAATTCTACATCCGAACCATTTGAGTGGACTCAAATTTTGCCACTATAAATATATGCATCAACGAATCCACACCCACATAATTTTATGATGAGTAGGGATATGATGTAATTCCTTTTTAGTGAAACAATATGTTCTCTCTAATCACAACTATGATGCCACTGATGAGCTCGAGGGGGAAACACTCACGATAGAGGAATATGAATTTGAAAAAGAACATGTCAAGGCCAAGCTACTACTCAAGGGAGGATTAGAAAGGTTTTTTGAGTTTTTGAATAAGCATTGTTGATGTCAACGGAGATATTGTAGAAAAAAAGAGAACAAACTGAGAAGAAAACAACCAAAGCCAAAAGTAGGGGAGAAAACTCAATTCTTGATGCTGGTAGATGCAAAGGATTGCATCAAAGACAAGATAGCGGGCATATATCCTCATAGAAAGATAAAAACACAAATTGATGGAACATAACCAAATCAAAACCGAGCAAACATGATGAAATTAAAAGACATGAACCTTCTATGACCAAAATAGAATAAAAAGCTAAGTATAAAGAGTTAAAACAAACCATAAAGGAGGTCTCGACCATTGGAATGGAATTTGAGAGCAAAAAACCAAGAGCAATTAGTGTTCCTTCGCATTATAAGAAGTATACTCTGCAAGATTAGTGGACCATAGTGGAGCAACCAATGAGATAACTCAAGGAACCAAAAAAATCCTATGAGGGTCTTGAAAATGCCAAACGCATTGACCTAGCAAAGCCTGGCAAAGACTCAAAACCAACTTACATAGCAACAAGTTTGTCTCAGGAAGAGGAGGAAATCCTCATTAAATCTTCGAAGGAATACAGGGATATCTTTGCTTGATCTTACAAAGATTTCAAGGGAGTAGATCCTAAAATTTGTCAACACATTATCCTATGAGAGATGATGCTAAACCAAGTAGACAAAGACAATCGCTAAAACAATCAAGGAAGAGATAGAGAAACTTGAGGAAGATGAGTTTCGTTATGAAATTGAACACACAGATTGGGTGTCAATTAAGTGTTTGGGAAAGGCTCATCAAGTAATTTAATCATTCCTTTCTAAGCATTTTATTTCGAGAGATATAGCACCATCCGATGGCAGATGCATAGGATAGCCCCTATATTCCTAGCATTTCGAGTTCCTTTTTAAGCAACCAAGTCGGAAAAATTTCCTTAATTAAATTCACATCATCCTCCATGAGTATAACCTTCTCATCCACCTATTGACATTAGGCCATACATGGATTCTGGCCGATTTCCAATAAGATACCGTGGGTACTTCACCCGGCCGGGCTAAAATTAAAAAACCCATTCATCCCTTATCCCTCGAGCATGAATGACCTAGGTATAACAACTTGCCGGTTACGATACTCTAGCCGAAAAGGGACAATCTCCGTCAAGTTTCCGAAGAGAATCCTCTCAATGGGCCAGCCTTTCAATCAAATTGACCCCAAGAAGATCCATCTTGGTTTCCGGTCATTTCCAGACAATCTTCAAAACTCCTAGTTAAATCTATGTTTTGCAATGGGCTATCCCTATCACCTCTCAAGATTCCTTTTTAACTCCTAGTTGGTAATTTCCAGGTTCATTCATTTATCAATCTTAATTCCTACTTTCATTAATTATCTACCAACCAAGTTTATTTAGAAAATACAAGCGATTTTTTGCCATAGGCATGGATGGTTAATGTCTCTTCCAAAATGCCAACTTTTTAAGTTCAATCCCCGTTTTGTTGATTCCCAGGTTTTTGCAATCCTTTGCCATCCATGGGACATCTCCATGGAAGCTTGTAAAGTTTTTGGTTCAAAACAACACGGAGGTCAATTCCGTGAAGTTATCCCCTATCTCCCCCATCCCGTATTTGCAAACAAACTTGAAATTGACAACTTTAGAAATACTCTTCAATACCAAAAATTAAACTACTTCTATCAAGTTTAGACAACTACTTTTTTCTTATGGTGCCTAACTTTCCATTTTAGGAAGCTAGAAGGCCGTCCTATAATTTATGACTCTTCGAGCTTTCCATTAAAGGTTAAACCTAAAATACAAGGTAGTCACTAAAGCTTGCACCTAAGTGCAAAGTTACCATTAATGCTTAGCTTAAGAGTGCAAATATACCTTTGGAACTTAACTTAATGATGCATAGATACTCTTAGCACTTAACCCTAATTGCGAGATTTCCATTAAAGCTTAAACCTAAAATACAAGGTAGTCACTAAAGCTTACACCTAAGTGCAAAGTTACCATTAAAGCTTAGATTACGAGAGCAAATCTACCTTGGAATCTTAGCTTAATGATGCATAGATACTCTTGGCACTTAACTTTAATTGCGAGGTTTCCATTAAAGCTTAAACCTAAAATACAAGGTAGTCACTAAAGCTTACACTTAAGTGCAAAGCTACCATTAAAGCTTAGCTTACGAGAGCAAATCTACCCTTGAAGCTTAACTTTATGATGCATAGATACTCTTATCCCTTGACCCTAATTGCAAGGTTTCCATTAAAGCTTAAACCTAAAAATACAAGGTAGTCATTAAAGCTTACACCTAAGTACAAAGTTACCATTAAAGCTTAGCTTATGAGTGCAAATCTACCTTTGAAGCTTAACTTAATGATGCATAACTACCATTAAATATACTTAACCCTAATTCCAAGGTTACCATTAAAGCTTAAACCTTTTAATGGAAACCTTGATTTACTTAAGCATAATCTTGAGCATGGCAAGTATGCAAGTAGCTTAGCAATATGTGTGTTTTAAAATTACAAAGGAGAGGGGGTGCTTATATAGGAAATGGTGGGTATTCTTTTCTCAATTCCTATTGGACTCCAATTCTCTTCTCAATTCCTACTGGACCCCAATTCTCCTCTCAATTGCTATTGGACCCCATTTCTCTTCTCAAATGCTATTGGACCCCAAGTCTCTTCTTGATTCCTATTGGACACCAATTCTCTTCTGAATTCCTATTGGAACCCAATTTTTCTTCTTAGTTCTTATCTCTTAACTTTATCTTTCAATCAAGTTAGTCCCTTTTTCTCCCAGTTCCCGATCTAGATCAGTTTCCATGCAGATCTTCACGAAGAAGTATAAAAATAATCTTAATCTTTTTGGAAAAATATAACAATGACGTAATTTCTTATCCAAAATATCATTGTCTTTTCATTCTGGAGTAAAGTCTCGTTGTCCGCATGACTTCTTTTGTCAGTCTCTTTTTCTAAATTATTTTCTAGGCTGAAAAAAATCTGAATGACTCTAGGGTTTAGGGAGGGACCTCACAAACTCCCCAACAAAAAGAAAGAGATGTCCTCAGCTTGGGACATGCTTTAGAGAGTAGACAGACTCTATCTTTGGTCAACTTATGATTGAAGATGGTCAGTATCTTTAGGATATTTAGATTAAAGGACAGTGAAGGTGGTATGGACCTTGAATAATACACTTCTCTTTCATTTTTAGCAGTGACTCAAAAGTCTTAATCATAAAGAAGTTTTAATGACTCGGGGTTACTTTAATTACTGAATGTGATCTTACTTAACTAGGTATTTTTTCTTTGGTGTGACCGAATTGTGTTTCTCTTGTGAGGTCTGAAGATCATTTCTTCGCTTCACTCTCTATCTAACCTCAATATGCTTTGTAAAAATCTTACCATTCTTACCTAGACTTTAACTTTTTTTGTTTTGAGCGTTGACTCATTTCACTATTAATATCATCCAATTGATAACATGTTCTTGACAGTTAAAGGATTTCATACTGATCTTTCAATTAATCTTGCAATATCTCCTCCCTTGTGTACCCAATTTGTTTCCTCCGTCCTTATTTCTCTTATGTCTATAGCTTACTGCCTCCTCTTTCACTTGGCAATCAGATATTTCACGTATCATAACAACTAGACTTGTAAAACACCATAGACTATTTTAATCTCAAAAGAATTGATTGACTAGAGATGCTTGAATTCCATAAATATGATAATTGATTACATTCACATAAAAATTACATCAAAAGTGCCATCGATATCTTAAAGAATAATTATAAGTTGTTCCGAAGAACCAACCAAAAATATGATCAAGGGTTTGGACAAAAGGGAGATATTGATTTGATCCCAAAAGGTCCACAATATCTGAATGCAATCTTACGGAATTTCCCTAGCTTTAAAGAGATGCGTTTGGGTTTGACTCTGAGGAAAACTTGTTCACCTTCGCTAAAGCTTCTAGCGGATGCGGTGAAGATCAACGTAGCTCTTCTGCCTATCACTAGCTCTCTTCAGTTTGTCTCTAATGACTAGAAGTTGATGATCCCTCTCTTCCATGGTAGAATTAGCGGCAGCAACATGAAGAGCTGGGTCAGCTAATCGAAGAGGGACTAAACATTCCTGACCATACAAGGCTTTAAATGGTGACATTCCGAGGCTGCGATGGTGAGAAGAGTTATAAACAACTCAACTAGGGGAAGAAAATTGATCCATTTCTGGGGCTATTGGTTGCAATATGCTCGAAGCATATCTTCAATGACTTGATTCACTCGCTAAGTTTGACGATCAGTCTCCGGATGATATGCTGAGCTGAGATTCAGTTGGGTACCCAGAGATCAAAACATGGCTTGCCAAAACTTAGAAGTAAAGTTGGCATCCCGATCATTGATGGTTCTTGCAAGGATTCCATGTAATCTTACTACCTCTTTGACAAATACTCAGGCTATGTCGATGGCGATGGCTGTTTGCTTGACTGGAACTAGATGAGCCACCTTAGTGATCTTATCTACTACGACAAAAATAGAATCATAATTTCCAGTTGTCTTTGGAAGACGAGTGACAAAGTCCATACTCAGACATTCCCACTTCATCTGAGGAATATCTAGGGACTGAAGCTTTCTAGGTAGTAAGAAGACCATCTGCTAAGGTATAGTCAGTTAAGTGTTCCCTCTTGTTCTGAGCTTGAATCTCTTGCAGAAGAGGTCTAAAATAGGGGTCTACCTAAATTTGGTGTTGAACTTCCTCGGGTAAAGAAGAGCTAAGGAGTGAAATTAGTCAGGGTTGATGAGGACAGGACTGCTGGTCAAGAGATCTTTGAGTCTATTGAAGGCAGCATCTCTCCCTAACAAAAAAGAAAGAGTTGTCCTCAACTCGAATAAAATACATAATTGATGAAGCTTCTTGGATACGTCTTGCGACTTAACTTCTTATTAATGCTTTCAACTTGAGTTCTCTCTTACACTTCTTCATCCCCAAAAATCTGCTAATATAATATTAGAGTCATGGAAAATCTTTCTTAATAAGCTATCTTCTTGAAAAAATCATCGCGTTTGTGGCTTCTCCGATACACTACTTCCTCTTTATAAGCTACTGGTAATCCCTTCTTTATCAGCGCTTGTTATCCTCTTATTTTTGCGATCTTCACCCTCTTATAACTTAGTCATTTTCTTATCTGATGGCGTCTTGGCAAGAAGACTTGGTTCTTCATGTATGCATCTCTCACTTTCAGAGTGCAAATGAAGCAGTTAAAAGACATTTCTTAGAGTGATACAAAGGTATTGGACGGATACGCCGTGACGGACGTCAGCACAGTGAGAACTCACCTAACATGTGATGTCAGCTAAGGACGAAGCTCGACCCGCAGGCGCGTGGAAGCAAGTATAAGGTGTCAACCTACACTCGACCGACTCCTAACTAATTCCTACAGAGGTCTCTACCAATTGTCTAAGTCACAGCCTTCAAGAGTACAAGAGAGGAAACTTCCTACAATGATTTCTAGAGCCAAACACCCATCAAACAATCTTGAAACACCATAGAACTTGAAGGAGACCCTACTAATACCAATAGGTCACTCTCCCTAAGGTCTATGAACCAAAATCCCGACCCAAAACACTCGGTGCAGAAACACGTAGGATGTCTGGCCGAAATCTGCAGGTCTTTGTTTCCAAAATCTAAAGTGCCTAATGTGTAGTTCTTCTCAATGTGAACGCGTGGATATGCTGCAATGCAAAATCGGACAACGTATGCTCACCCAAACAACCGATGAAGCTCGTAGAAGGAGCTCGCAAAGCCGGACCGTACGCGCGCAATGTTGGTATTGGCGCGTAGCTCTAGTCGGGGGCAACACGCTGCACTTCTCCACACTCGATTCTGACCACCGGAGCACACGTAGCGTCAAGACGAAGCTCACACACTCTCTCTCGTACACAGTACGCTCACTCACAGACTTCCAACTTGTTTTTAAAATGACAAAAGCTTTTTCATTAAGGTCAAAAAGTGGTATATATACCTTACAACTTCTCAAACCCTAAAGTTACAAAATCAACCATCTACTCAATCTAACTATCAAAACTGGGATACAATCTAGAAACTTCTGTAAGTCCCAATAATTACAAGGTGAAAAATTGGGTTTTCCTTAATGAATGAATAATTACAAAAATAATAGTCTTCCGAGTAGTTAGATGCCGTGGGGTGTGTCCAGCTTCTAACACTCCCCCCCTCCTTGCTCATGTCGTCCCCGACATGGCCTTGATCTGCTGCTTCATCTGATCGTTTCCCGCATCTTTAGCAGTGATTCGTACCTGACATGTAGGTTCAGCATTGTTGGGCCAAAGATCTTTGTATTCATGGTGAAGAACCCCGTATAGAATGCTTCTTCGAAAGCATGGAGGTGATAGGATGGTAGAAACATGATTCTTTGATACAGCGCATGTATCACCTCCTTGGAAGGCTGACCTGACAGATCATAAGCACATGTATGTATCCTGGAAGAAGAATATGTTGTCGGTCACCTGGCGTGGCTTGAAGGTCTCGAACACTGCTAAGATGGTTATGAAAATCTTCCTCATCATAATGCATGTAAGTTCAGGTGAGCCAGTGAACAACTTTATGGCGCCCGTTAGGGTTTTCACCATGTATTGGACACTTATTCTCTCACCTGCCTTCACACCCGGCAGCTTTGGGTAATTTAGCCAAGTGGGTTGGCTTCTTTGCAAAAATTTTTGTGCCTTCCACATCCTAACCCTTGGTAGGGGACAGAAGCTGAGATTGTCTCTGATATCTTTAGGTGCCTCTACCAGGTGGATTAGGTATTGTGGGTACTTGGTAAGCCAAGCCTTCCTCCACTTTGGCTGAGAATCGACTATAAGCTTAACTCCTTTTGGCTTTGAGGTGTCTGCATTGTAGAGAGGTTCCGTTGGCTCTTCTCTGATCCGCTTGTTTATTGTTGTTGCCTCATATTTCAGCAATGGATATGAGAGAGAGGGTTGAAGCCACTCGCGCCTGAGATTGCTGGCGTCGATCTTCTGAATTGTCATAGATTTGAAGACCCTCTGCTCCCATTCCAAGGCTTCCTTCGTGCTTTCTCTTAGCTCTTCCTCTATTTCCTTATGCAATTTTTCCTCCTCTTCTTGTGTTAGATCCTGTGGCTCTTGAGAGGATCCTGCTATGCTTTCCTCTTCCATGTGTGTGTCCACAGGATCTGCCACATTTTCGAGGTCGATGCCCTCATTGGCGGCTGGCCTTGAGCTTTCTGCTTCTCCTCCTTGCTGGCCTTTCAACTCCTCAATTTGCCTGAGGAGTGTTTGCTTTTCTGCTTCAGATTCTCCGCCCATATTCACGAGGAGGTCGTTAAGCTCAGCGTTTACTCTTTCCGCCTCCTTGAGCTTTTTCTTTATGCTTTCCACTTCTTCTTGCAGGGCTTTTTGGCCCTCCTCCATTCTTGTTTGCATTACGATAGAACCTTCAGCCATCATTAACCTCTGCTTTTTCTCGAGAGTTAGCTCCTTTTGAAGTTCCTGCATTTTCTCTTCATATAGTTGACTCTCGGAAATGATTTGAGTCGAGCTCGTAGCTCTGACTCTAGCAGGTGATGCTCGCAGCCTCTGGATGGTTTGATCTTTGACTTTTAATTGGTCCTTGAGCTCAAGGACCTCATACAGGCTTGCTTCTTGTTCTATCTCTGCTTTTTCTTTGGCATTTCTCATGGCCTCTACTTCTTTTGATTCTTCGGCCAGCTGTAGTGTCAGATTATCCCTTTCTCTTTCGCATCTCGCAATGACTTGCTGAGCTGCAGACACTCTTCTTCAGCTGCTTATATTCTTTTTGCTGCTGCTTCATTTGCTTCTTCCATTGCTTGGAAGTTTTGTAGAGCCATTGCCAAGCTGGCCTGCACGTCATCTTCTCTCTCTTTTGACCTTTGGCTTTGTGTTTGCAGAGAATCTACTTCCTTTTTTATCTGTTCTTCAGTGGCTTTGAGAGTTGTCATTTCTTTCTCTGAAGCCATGGATTGTGCCCTCAATCCGGCTAGCTTTGTCATCACCACGTCCCAGTCATTGGAGGGCGGGTGCAGGTCTATCGTGTCGGTAGCAATTTCTTTTAGCTCCACTAGCCGGATGCCTTGCATCTTTTCTTTATGCCCTGTCCTCGCCAAGTCGAATGCAACTGTGGCGGCTTCTTCCTTTGTATAGCGTGTAGCTAGCAGGTCCAAAAATGCGTAGTAGGCCTCATCTAATCCTTTTTGCTCAGACTCAGGCTTGGACTCTTCCGTTGGCTCAGGTTCCTGCCTTTGCTCTTGCTCCTCAGCTTGCCTTTCGTCTTGTTTGTCCTCAGCTTCCTTATCTTCTGGTGGAGGGCTGCTGGGAGGTGGTGAGGGCGGTGGAGATGGCTGTGGGCTGGGTTTAGGGCTATCTGGTAAAGCTGCCGGTTTGCCCTTTAAGTCCATGTCTACTTTTGTTTTTCCTTCTCTTTCTTGGCTTTCTTGTTCATCTAGCAGTGTCTGCCTTATCTGCTCCATTTCCTCCTCGGTGAAAGGGACATGGGGAATGTTTTCCGCTGCAGCATCAAGAATCTTGAAATTCTTGATATAATCTTCAAAGCGGTCCCTTTGCACTCTTCTGGAAGATTCGGACATAGACTCGAGAGATGGCTTCTAGAGTTCGTTTAAATCACCCTTGAGGGCTCTTTCTACTCGGAAACTCTCCATCAGCCTCTCGAGTCTTGCCGCTTTCTAAGACCTGGTTTCTTTGGCCGGGAGCAAACGTCTTCTTTCCTTTCTTCCGCTCGGGTTTCTCCTCTTCAACTAGCTCCAACCGTCTCTTCGATCTCGTAGCCACCCTTGGTGCCCTTTGCGGCTCATCTTCCTTGTCTTCTTTGATTCTCAGCCAATCATTCTGAGATGGGGGGTCAGGCCACCTTCCTTTAGCGTGTAGTGCCCTATAAACCACCTTGGTGATCAGTTCTCCTGGCACTATGTATGTTGGATTTTTGTTGCCCATCTTTACTAAGTTGTCATGTATGTATGCCGTATAGTTGATTATCTTTGGGGTGCCCTTCGTCATTGCCCAAGTAAACGTTGTGGCAATTGCACCTGGCGGCATCCTGTACTTCTATGGCCTCTTAGTGCACATGTGGAAGTACTGGTTGTACAACTGGCTCATAATTGCCACCTTTGGGTTGGCAATGTCTTCAAAGGTGTAATTTGCCTTTTTCTCTTTGTACACTTTGACTGCATCCCTTCTTTTTGTCACACTGTCTCCCTCATTGGAGAGGTCTAGTGCATGGACTACCACCCGATCCGTGATTATGATCTCTGTATCTGGTTTGCCTTGTAAATCTGTTACCTTGGCCACTCCATCCTCTTTGATGCTTGTTACAAACTCCCATACTCTTTTGATGTCCACTCCTACTGGTATTGCTTCGAAGTAGTTGTGGAGGTCAATTTTCTCCAAGTAGCCGGCCATTTTGCTTCGTACAAATTCATTGAGTTCTCTTGGCAGCATTGGTAGCTCTATTAAATTGCCTTCATTGTCTTTGAACACTCCCTGGTAGATCTTTAGGTCATTTGACTCTAACAAATCTTCTTGTATCCAGGTGCTGGTGGGCTTTTGTGTTCCCTCTCGAATGACAAAGGGTTCCACTTCGTCCAGATAATCTTTTATGGTCATTCTTTTCCTCTTTGCCGGTGACTTCGAGGCTGCCATAGATCCTGTTGCACTCAGTAGTCCGAAGTTAGCGTTTTTTCCATATTAGCTCTGCGAAACTGAGTTTTACTTATCCAAATGACTTGAAAATTGAAATTAAAGCTTAAAAGGAACTTGTGAAGGTGTGCATGTGCTCACAGTGCAAATCTGGTCAAAAATTTTCATCTAGACATCCTATGCGTAGGATGTCTTTTCATCAGAATTGGTTCATACTTAACATGCAGGTAGTGTAAGGCTCATGGAACATGGCTATAGGCTTGGATTTGAATTTGGATATCAAAAAAGTTGATTTTTTGGGCTGAATCAGGTTTTAGGTCACAATTTGGGTAGAATGTCCATCATAGGTAGCAATTGATGTCCAAATGGGTTAAAAATTGGTATATGGGCTCATTGTACCATGGTGTTGAGCCAGTAGAGGATCACACCCACATTTTTGCTCACACTCATCATTTTGTAACCATTGATTGTAATAAATGTATTTCCGACATTAATTTTGATTTGAGCCATTCATAAAGTAACGGGACTCAATTGAGTTTTCAGCTTGTAATCCCGAAGTAATTTCACTTGCTGATGTAATTAGTTAGAGATGTTCTCACCTCCAAGGCTGAGGTATATAAGCCAAAGATTTTGTAACCTAAGGAGATTCAGATTATTAATCAAAGTGAGTTTTTGAGCGCCATGACTGTGTCTGAGAGAGAGTGAGAGAGAGAGAGAGAGTCTTATCTACTTGCTACGCGAGCTACGGAGCCGCCATTGGAGAAGCGACACCGCCATTGTGTTAGCAACGGCGAGAGCTATGCACAGATACCAAGAGTGCGCGCTATCGGCTTCTATGTGTGGTAAGTTCCTACGAGCTTCGGTGTGAGTTTTCTTCCAACTCGTGTGTCGGAATTGAGCGTGCATCATATCTATAGAACCACAACGAGTAGAGCTACACATTAGTACCATCGGGGTCAAGTTTCGGTCACCTTTATTTTTCGGCCTGTCTTCATACGCGTTTATCGCACGGAGTGGTTATAGGTTGATTTTGCAGTTCAAGTCTTTAGGGTGTTGTTCTTACCTAGTGTATAGAATTCCCCTTGAGTTTGAGATCGATTCAATGATTCTAGATCCTGTTTCGTATAGCATTCGTTCTTAGTACGGATTTCAGTCACTTGCGTATTTTAGAACTTAGATTTCATTTCCTTAGTAGTGATTGTCATTAGAAGGTCGAGTAGGTGATTTGACACCCACCTAGTTGTTTCCATGCGCCTGCGGGTCAAGCTCCGTCCTCGTCTGACAAATTCTGTTGTTGGTTGAGTTCTCGCTATTTAGCTTCCGCTAGCGGCGTAACCGCCTTAACATTTGGCGCCGCTGCAGGGGACGAGAGCCCTAAGTAGGTGACCTTAGACTAATCCTACGAGGTGAGTCGTATAAACTACTTTGTATACTTTAGTTAGAAAAGATCTAGGAGTGGTGGACTCCGAAGATCTCGAGAGATACTAAGAAGTGGGGTATTCCCGGGTCTTCCGTGTTGACAGTATTTTTAGTTTAGCTTAGATTTGTTTGTTGTTTTGTTGGTGTTGAGTAGTTGTTGATAGAAGAAGAATTTGCTAGTCCGTGAGTGGCAGTGGATCTCTTTAAAATCACAATTACCAAACCCATTTTATGATTAGGAATAGCTTAGGTAGGATTTCATTTGATCCTGATCTAGAGATAGTAATCATTGGAGTATTTTCTTGATATGGTTGATTGCATGTTAGATCAGTAAACCGTCGAGTTAGTAGTGAAACTTGCAATAAACAAAAGTCATAGAAATTTTCTGTGTATCTGGGAGCTGCTGAGCACTTGAGAAAGCTTTAGGAAGGATTCTGTGCCAAAAAACTGGAAATCTGCAACTTTAGACATCATACGCGTATGATGTCTAAATGACCAAACAGAGACCAAAACAGAAATTTTGACTTTACCAGAGTGTTCAAAAGGGGGGTTATACCCTAATTTCAACTTAAAACAAGAGCATTAACACTCAAAGAAACCCAAAAAGACAAGTCGGAGCCCAAGAAACGCAAACAACAGGAAATTTTGGATTCAGATCTTGTTTTTACATTCAAACCTGACAAAAACACTTGAAACTCAATTATAAACATTGGAGAAGGCTTAAAACCAAGAATAGTCAAAATCTGGGACAAAAGACATCATACGCGTATAATGTCTTTTAGCACATCCACTACTTATTTTTTATATCTGACCTGACAAGATTGTTACAAACACTGTAGAAAGCATAAATATCAAGTCTTGACCCAAATTGATGAAAAAGACATCATACGCGTATGATGTCTTTTACCTAATTTTGGACATGTTTTGATACTTTGCCAACACAGATCCATTGTAATAGCTGTCTAGAGGTTATATTTCAAGTTTCATCCCATTTGGATCACAATTGACCCAAAACAAGTCAAAAGCGGAAAATTGCCAAGAAAAGCCTAAATCAACCATAACTTGCTTAAACAGAGTTCAAACTGAATTTTGTGAGTGGACAGAGCATAAACGGGCTACTGAGAGTGAGCATAACCAAAATAGTCCAAATCTATGAAAAAAGACATCATACGTGTATAATGTCTTTTTCAGCATAACTGCAACAAAATTCTCACTTGATGAAACAGAAGTTGTCCAACTGACAAGATTAAACAATTGATCAAGTATCAATCAGTTTGGATCAATTCTGACCACAAAAACTTGGGAAAACAAATTGCCGAGACGGAAAAGTTAAAGTCCTTTAGGGGAATTGATGAATTTGAGATCGGGCAGGAATCTCCAGAATAACCAACCAAAACAAGGGGAACAAGCAAGTGTCATATCAACCGAGGGAAGTGTAAACCAAAGTTGGGTGCAACCATTAGAGCCGATCTTTGAAGGAAGTGTTTCTGATACTTCTTCGGAGAGATCTTACGAGATTTTCACCGAACACTTGGAACACTTGAACCTGAACAACAGAGAAAATATGGCAGCAGGATCATCAAACCCTTCCGCCACAATGAAGCTATTGTTCATAAAATATCAGTACGACAATGAGCAAGGTGCCAAGATCTACAAAGATGGAATGGACCGCTATTGTGTAAAGATAGAAGATAGACCTAGTAAGTTCAAGGACTTAGTGCCTGTGAGCTATAGCGGAGATAGATATCTAGATGGCGAGGGTACCATGTACTTGGTAGTCCTAAACCCTAACATTGTGGACAAGTGGGGATTGATGGGCACCAAAGCCAAAGTAGATGAAGAACTTGAGGAGAAAGCACCAATAATGAACTTCCCTGATGCGAGGTTAAGAAGAGAGAATGAAACTACAAGGATCAACACTGATAACATATATGTGGGGCTATACAAATATAATAATGGGGAGCAAGATCTCTATTATAGATGTGAAGAACCCTACACCGGAGAGTTGACAGACCAAAAAAGACTTTATGTCTTTACCTACACAGAGGGATCGGAAGTGAAAATTTCCGCTTACGACAAGTATGGGAGGCAATACTCAACAGTGGGCAAGAAAGAATTAGAAGGATATACATACTTTGGGGGACCACTACATCAGTATTATGTTACTTCTAGCTCACAAAGACCAGCACCAACAAATGGAGTGCAAAACCCAATGACGACAGGAGGACAAAGAACTCAGGCTGCTGACTCTTTCAGTCAACCTCAGTACTCGAAGCCCGGACCAATGGGATCATTACATTCCAGAGAGTCAATGGATACGAATCAAGGTAGTGCAGTTCCAATCCCCACGTATACCACTCCAGGTCCAAGGTTCGAAGCGGAACCATCAGATTTACCTCCTAGTAGTAGATTCAGGGCAGGGAAACCAAAAAGGGTAACCCATGAAGTCCATGATGCTAGAGAAAGCTTTAGCCGAGACACAGGAGCAATGAGATTGGTAGCAGACCATAGACGTATGAGACCATCTCAAGTAGCCAAGTGTATGCCAAAAAAGTATGGTGGTTCAGGAGATCCGTATGCACATGTGTCACTCTTTAAGCAAGTCTTAAGAGCTGAGCAGATAACCGATTTCCATACACAATACGAGGGATTTGGTCTTACTCTAGAAGGTATGGCATTGACATGGTTTCAACCACTGAACAGAGGGGGATTCCATGACATTGACCATTTGCTAAGAGAGTTTGCTGAGGAATTCTCAAAACGAGGGATTAAGCACAATACGGTCTCACAAATATATGCTTTTAAACAGAGAGAACACGAAAAAGTGAAGGAAGCTTCACTTCGCTTTAAACAATACATTGAGAGATGTCCAGTACGTGAACGATCACAAGATGACAGACTATCTGTTCTCTTTATTGAAGGATTGAGAAATGACACTCTCAAGAAGGACTTGCACTTGAAAGCTTGTACAAGTTTCGAGCAAGTAACGAGAGAAGCATTGTACTTAGTGGATAACTGTACGGTTTATGGAGAGGTGTCAGCGGATACAGATTTTGCATCCAGTAGCTCTTCCTCCGTAGCGAGCGCAACTACCACTAAAAAGAATGTTCAAACAACAACCATGCCAAATGTAGAGCAAATGATAGAAGAGGCTCTAAAAAGGATGGCACCATACCAAAAACCATTACCAAAAACCATTACCAAAAACCATTACCAAAACCATTGAAATGGTGTGCGATTGAACAAAAATGGACAAACCATCCAGCAGAGGAGTGCTATTACAACAAAGGATATGTAAGGGAGCGTCAGTATGCACCTCCTGCTCAATTAGCACCACCTCAGGTACATCCAGTACCTCGATACCCAACGGGAAATGGACCAGGACCTATGGGGATAGAAAGACCACAACCGGTATTGGGACAACAACCACCTTTACCAGGAGCAAGACCAGTGGGCATTAGATATGCACCAACCTTAGAGAATTAGGAAGAACAAGCCTTAGTGCCTGTTCAAGCCTATTATGAAGAATCTGGTGCACACATGTCTCCAACTGTGTATTACCCACCAGAAGAACCCAAACAACCAGAACCATGGGGCATGATTGGGAATGTTGGAACACCAACAGTTACAAGTGCTTCTGATGAAGAGAGATACAATTTGGACGCAAGAACATTGATGTTCATAGCTCATGGAGGGTTAACAGGACAAAGACCATCCTATCCACAAAGGACGAATCGAGTGGGACCAAGACCAACACTAGGACCCTGTTACAAGTGTGGAGGTGACCATCTGATGAATGTTTGTCCACATACGGAAGTCATTAGAATTAACGCTTATTGCACTGAGTGTGGGGGTTACTCACTTCATTGAGGATTGTTCAAAGAATCCAAACAAAGTGCAAAAGACGACATTGAATATGCTAGAAACTATTCCTACCAGCAGTGGGTCTGAAAATGAAACTCTGATACCAACGCAAGTTGTTACTAGAGCTCAAGCTAAGAAAACCACTAGAGAACCTGAGAATGGAAAGTTAGCGACTGAAGTGGTTAGTCAAGGACCGCGGAGTCAGAGAAACACATGGAAAGCTAGAAAAGCACGCATGAAGTTGAGAAAAGAACGTGAAGACGCTATTCTAGTTGAGGAACTAAAGCGAACTAAAGATAGATTAGAAAAACTTGAGAGTCAAAACGGGAAACGAGAGATGAGCCCGGAAAGAACGAAACAAAAGAGTATCAAAGAAACAACGAGCTTAAGCTCAGGGGGATCAATGCTAGTCGACAAAGTACACGAACCATTGGACGCACTGATGAGAGCTTACGAAGCTAGGTTAAAGACCAACCAAACACAAGAACAGAGGTGGATGACATACCCAAACGCGGAACTGGAAAAGCAGAGACTTGAAATGTGCCAGAGAATGATCGAGACTGCACAAGCCTTATTAGAACCACCAAGAGAAACAATGAATTGTGGAACGGAAAACCCAATTCAGCAAGAGACTATCATTTCACGGGTAGCTGAAAAGACTCCCAGTGCACAAAAGCCTGAAAATACACACAAGGATGACCGCATAGTATTGAACACAACCAATCAGGAGATAGAGAGTTTTCATCCAGTCATACAGAGGTCTTACGGAAGAGATGAGGATTACAATGAATTTTGGAAACAAGTGAGAGAGGCAAACTTTGCAAACGAGCTAAGTTGCCAAGCTAATCAGAAAAATTGGGAAAAGGACATCAGGAATCCTCCCATAGTGGAATTTGAGGCAGGATCTCAAGTGGACTTGGATCTGCAATCTTACTGGGGAGATGGGGGCTCTGTTAGAACAATGGAGACCAAACCTCATTCACTGAATACCTTACCTTCATACTTAGGAGAGTATGAAGCAAAATCCGAGATTAGAGCACTTCCCTCACGAAGAATCTCATCAGAAAAAGTCATGGACTCGCAAGGATTGATAGAGATCTTGTCAACACCAGTGACATGCACTATCACTCTAGCTGACTTTTGAGGCTAAGACCACATATGTGGACCACTGTAGGAAAATGCTTGGAGAAATTTGGGATAAAAGACCCAACATCAAGACTGCAAGAGGGTATACAAGAGCTGAGCAAACCACAAAAGAACGCTAAGCATGTACCCTTAAACAAGGTCGGAGAGTATTGCGAAGGTGAAGAGGGGAATACAACCTTACCAGTTGAATTCCAAGGAGTGAACACGATGGCAATACCAGACAGCGGAGCTGGGGTAGCCATTGCTACAAAAGAAATCTGGAAAAAATGGGGGAAACCAGCAATAAGAAAGACTAGGTTGAAGCTCCAATTAGCAGATGGACACATGGAGAAACCTATGGGGTTATTAGAGAAAGTCGTAGTGACTTCTTGCGGCATTGAATACGAACATACTTTTGCTATTGTCGATTTTGGCAAGGATAATAACTATGATATCATACTGGGAAGACCATTCATGAGACAGTTGAAAATGGTCCAGGATTGGGGCTACGATCACATATACCTGAGAAATATGGAAACCACTACACGTGTGAATCTGAAAGACCATAGCTACAAAGATGTGAACCGAACACCGGTAGAGGAGTTTGATTCAGCTACTTTGGCGGGATCCAAATTTCCAGCTTGGTTAGGTAAGCCCAAGGAGTTATGGATGTGTGGAGCCTCGAAATGTGGAAGTCTGAGGCGAGAAGAATATGTTTTAGAAAGGGCTATCGAAGACGAAACTTATATAGGAGAACCCTTTCCAAAGGACACGGTTGAACCATTAGAATGGACACACATTCTAGCAACCCTAGATGTTTGTGCAATTCCGGATGGTCCCACAACGAAATTTTGCGACAAGGACGGGTACGACGTGGTTCCGTACTTCATGTTGAGAACTACACTCGAAAAAGAAACTGATAGAATAGATGACCTGGAAAAGCTAGACGAGCTTCGCCTAAAAGCAGTAGCTTCTATCTACGCTCAAAAAAGGCGACAAAAGGAATTTTTTGATAAGCATGTGCGGACTAAAGAGTTTAAGGTTGGGGACTATGTCCTAGTTTACACTCTGAAACAACATGCTAAGAAGCTTAAAAAGCGAGGGATGAGACCTCTGGTGATTAATGATCTATCACCAAGTGGAGCCGTCAAGCTTGCTACATTAGACGGAGAAGAAATGCCTAATTGGATTAGTGGATGCAGAGTGAAAAAGTATCTTTTGCCGCTAACCCAGGACATGGTTCTCAAAATACATCAAGAAAAGCTGTGTGTCCAGAAAAAGAAAAAGATTGTGGAGGAAGCACAATCCGAGGCGAAGGAAAGAATGGAGAAAAGAAGACTACTGCGTCAGAAACAGCGCAATGAAGGAGCAATACGAATAAACGCAGTCAGTATAACAGAAATGGATAATGACAAAGAAGAACCCATCATTGAATGCAAAGTAGGAACCAACCAAATCAAAGCCAGAGCACTATTGGATTCAGGAGCTCAAACTAACCTACTTTCACTCAGTTTGTATAGACAATTGACAAATGACACTAAATTACAAACTGCCAAGCAAGAGTTAAAGAGTTACTCTGAGAATTCAATCAAAACTGTCGGATGCACAGTTTTACATATACAGATTAACCAGTATGTGTATCCTCATATGTTTTACGTGGTTGAAGACCAAGCTACACAACATCCATTATTGCTAGGACAACCATGGCAGAAGCAATACAATGCAATGATTGACTGGAGTTCTAAATCAGTGCTTATCAAATATGAAGGTGAAAGTCAATCAATTAAGTTCACCAAAGGAGCAGAGCCAACTCCAAAGGAAGAATCCAAGAACAAAGGTAAACAACAACCAGAGAAAAAGAAGAAGCAATGGCAACCAAAAGTTTCTATAGAACTGGATTGCTCTTCGACGAGGAACTCTCAACATTGGATAAGGAAGACAAGCAATAATATAACGGCTCAACCTTGGGAAAAAACGGAGTCAACGTTGGTATGGAGACCAAAAAAGGTTGTGCCAGAGAACACAAAGGTGGAAAACAGAGTCTTCAATACCAGACAACAGAGTGATTCCAGACAATCAATGACAGTGAAACAGATCTGGATTCCAAAGAAGTTCATGACGGCACAAAGCTATAGCAAGAAAATTTGGATCCCAAGGATTTGTAAACAGGAACTCCCTTCAGTACAATCCACGGAAACTCCTAGGTATTTCAAGGCGAAGAAATCAACACAAAGAACAAAGCAGGTTTGGGTCGCAAAGAGTTTGTGGCAAGCACAAGCGAAGCGGAAGCAGATGTGGATTGTGAAAAATAACAACAAGGTAAAGAAGAATCCATCTAGTGATTCTACTACCGAAGTGCCAAAACCAACCCAAAACCCGACCACCAATCCTTCAATCAAACAAAGAGCATCTTTATTGGAAAGACTGTTGTATCATCGCTCTACAATTGCATTGGGAACTTATGACCAAAACAACTTCAATGCTTCACCCACAGACACTTCATAGTCATCCAGGAGGACTCAGACTAGGAGGGGGGGAGGTATACAGGTATACAGGAGCTACAAAGCAGCTACAAGCGACAGAAACAAAGAAAAACAAAAATTATATTACAAGGGCAGTGTCTTACATGAATTTGCAATTTTTATGTTTGATTGCGGATATTGATAATATTTATGCCCTTATATACCTTGTTTTGCAACAAGAAGAGATCAAATGATGAATTTGGGTCTCTAGACGTGTAAATATCATTAAATAAGAGTGTTTTTGGAGCTAAAAAGTGGAAATAGTGGTAATCCAAGTCTAGAAATCGTGTATGGTTGGAATTTTTTGGCTTCGATTTGCTATTTTCCTTTATTTTTTATGATTTTCTTAATAAAAGTAAAAGAAAAATAAAAAAAGTAGGTGAAACGAGATTAAAAAAAAAAAAAGAATAGATGGTGATGATCCTAATGACAAGGGCAACCCATGGTAAAAATTGAGTACAATTCGGGAAAAGTTGCGGAAAGCCCGAAATGACAGAATTTTGGCAAAGTGGACAGATTTCTCAGAAACAGGTCAAACGGAGTCCAAATTGAGAAATTTCAAATCCTAAAGCGCATTTCACGACGAGATAGGAGCACATGTCAAATTTGGTAACAAGTGATCCAGGAAGTCCGAAGTTAAGTATTTTTCACATCACTTTCAAGCTCATTTCCACTATTACCTTCTTGGAGAGAGCAAAGAGCACACAGGAGCATCCAACCTTCTACAGCCTTCTACGACTGCTACGAGAGCTCAAAGGACACCACACATGATAGGTAGACTCGTTGCCATAAGCTTTTGATGCTTATCATTAACTTTTGTCGCGAAAACTGACCAAAACCAAGAAACAAGAGCAGACGGGAAATGCGGTAGAATGCTAGGTAGTGGCACAACCGCCTAACCAAACCTTGCAAGAACTTATAGGTGGGTTACCCTAGTATAGAAGATGGGTTTCTAACACTCAAAGCTCGAGAAAGAACGACTGGAAAAACCCTAGGTCAACAGAGCCTGCAAGAGGCAAATAGGAAAAAGTTGTCGAAACGACACAAAACTTCTCAGGAAGCTTAACAACATCGAGGGCAATGCAACCATGGAGTATCTCCAGGTTTGGACCACCAAAAGTAGGTCGGAACAACCGATTCGACTGCGGACACACAAAGCATCATTTTGGCATAACAGCTGAAATTGACGACCGAATGAAATGAAACTTCACAAGCAGCTTCAAATATACATGGATGACTTATGTTTGCAAGCAAAACCCAAAAGAAAGCTGATTCACTTACCGATGGTGAAAAAGACGCTTTCGGGAAACCAAAAGGAGAAAGATAGAGAACGGGGAGCCAAAGTCAAGTTCAACCAAATAGATGGATTCACAACATATCCAATGAGCTGGAAATGCAACTCTCGAGAAGAAAAGTTGAAGAAATTCAACTCCAAGGCAAAAAGACGACTTCAGAGACTGAAATGCCTATAAGGGGGCTTTTTAGCTAAACTGATGACTTTTTAAGTTGAAAACTAGTTAGCAGAGCTTAGGGCACTAGCACAAAGCATTCTTTGCACAAAAAGACCAACATTTCAAGAAAAGACATCATACATGTATGATGTCTCACAGCATGAATTTCACATCCATTTCAACATTTGAGTGCATAGCCTCATTCCACATGTTAATCACATCCTATGAACCAAGTATCATGAGAATTGGAGTTAGAAAACCCAAGGAAAACCAAAAAGACGCAAAGTAGGCCATAAAATTGATTTTTGGTCCTAATTTTGTGAAAATAACTCCAAACTCATTGCAACTTTGTAGGATTGTTGATTAACACATCTACAAGCTATCTGGAACCAAAAAGCACCATTTTGACAAAAAAGATATCATATGCGTATGATGTCTATTTACACTTATAGAGCCAAAACTGCTCATTTGTCATCATACATCCATTATATATATCTAATACATGCTACATATGAAATTTGGAACCATTTGGTCAAGAGGATCACCCCATTAGCCCAATTGAGGGAAACTCCTTCACCTAAAGCCTATTTTTGGTCCAAATCCAACATACTCAAGTCCAAACCAAGATTTGAGTAGGAACAGTCCTTCACTAGTACATGGGGAGTCCACAGAACCAATCCCATGCAAAATTGATGAAAAAGACATCATACGCGTATGATGTCTCTAGAGCCATTTTTAGCCCAAAATCTATCCAAACTTCATAAATCCACTGAATAAGCCTATCTAAAGCCAAATCCAAGCTTATAGAGAAATTTGGTCCAAAAATACACTAAAAGATATCATACGCGTATGATGTCTCACTATGTGATTTTGGCACCTCAGAGCTTCAACCACCAAACAGAAGTGATCTACATGCCATTTGAAAGTGAACCACCAAGTTTTATCCAATTTGGATCATAAAATCCAAATCCCTTTCAAAATTTTGCCAAGAGCCGGAACTGGACTAAACTGGCCAAAACTTGACCAAATGGGATCCAAACTCAAATCCAAGCATATGATACTCATGTATACACTATCAGCTACAAGCACAACCAATATGAAGTCATTTTGACACAAAAGACATCATACGCGTATGATGTCTCCAGCATGCTTTTGAGCCCATTTTGCATATTTTTTCACCTACCTTGCATCCTTAGGCCCTGAATAGCTCATGTTTCAATTTTCAAGTCAATTGAATAGTTAAAAGCTTTATTTCGGCTTTCAGTACTAAAAAGACGCTAATTTCTGAAATTGGAGTTACAGGATCCATGGATTCCGCCAAGTCATCGGCAACGAAGAGAAAAACACCGACAATCAAAGATGCTCTTGCAGAAGCGGAACCCTTTGACATTCCAGCAGAAACCCTCAAGCCAACCAAAACTTGGGTGGAGGAAGCAGTATTGGAGAAAGAGGGAATAAAGATCTACCAGGGGACTTTCAGAGATCCTCAAGGTCAAGCGGTGGATGTACCGATGATCCCACAGGAATTGGTAGTGAGAGCGGATTTTTTGAGATGGGGCTCAACTCAAGGCTCCCACCAGACAACCACTCCGTGAGACCCTACACACGCATATTTCTTAGGGGCACCACCCTCTTTTATGGAGAAAGAAGGAAACCAAAACAAACCATACACACACACACACACACACTCACACCTTCCTTATGTGCTTCAACACAAAATGCCCTTCAACCATTCAACACACACTCCTTAAGTAATCCCTTTGAACACTGCACAAACTCACATGCAAAGATTGACCTTCACCATATTAGTGCCCATATACTTCTAAGAAAAGCAAGCACAAAACCTCAAAACTCAAAACACTATAATGCACAAATACTTGACAACTCCTTTCCTTTCCCAAAAGAAGAGACTACTTACACACATAAGGCGGCATGCATAGAGAGCTCTTCTCCATCTATGCAACCCCAAGACTTACTTACACACAACATAAGGAGAGAAGCCAAGCAAATAGACACCATGGTGCACAAAAACTTTCTCAACAAACAAGCAACCCAATGAGCACAAAATATGAGAAGCTGCCAAGATATGCTTACCAATTTTACATGCGTTTAGAGCAAAAGTGTGACGACGACACCCAAATTGCAACAATTTGTTGATCAAACCATGAGATAGATCATTGAACTTGATATCCTTGCTCTCATATAGAATCTACAATCCTTATTTAGGGATGAGTATGGTAAGAGAAATGTTTGCAAGAGAATGGTAGCAATAGCATATTGATGCTCTCTCTATGGTGCCGCTTATGATGGCGAGCTTGGGAAATGGATAGGGAGACAAGAGGAGAGAGAGATTAGGGCTTCCCTAACCTTAGAGGAGCTTATTTGCAGCAATGGAGTAGATGTGTGTATTTTTGTGCTTGCCAAAGGGCCTTTTTATAGCTGTACAAGACCTTGGGTTAGGTTAAACTTGACTAGGGTAGGTAATTAACCATAGTTAGGTTCCCTTTTGACCACTCCTTCAATTATGCAAATAAGGGACTTATTTTTTCATTAAAAACAGCCTTTTAAGTCGTGGAGGCTCCATAAGGGTCGATAATGTATGTGGGCCCCACCATGATGTCCCTCCAGTGGCTCCTGCAAAGTGTCCCCATCCTGTTTGTTGTGTCTCTGGAAGCATCTTGAGCCGACCCCTCCACATGCAAGTGCTTTTTAACTCCCCATTGGTATTTTAGAATGTTGGAGAAGTCAAGAAAACTTTTCACCTTTGTGGTTTACTTGATTGTAACTTTGACCTGCAGTAACAGTGTCCGCAGCACCTTGTTTTCACCATAACTTTCAGTCTGTAACTCAGAATTGGGTGTTGTAAAAGGCAAAGTTGACCTTCTCAAAGTGTTTAAGCTGATTTTGGAGTGTTCCTCAAGTATACCCACGAGCTAAGGCGTTCAAGATGCATCCAAAACACCTTTTGAACCAAGTCTCCCTGTAGGGGGCCCTTTAGCATGCATCCAAGGTGTAGCATGCTTTTTTCAAAAGAGAATCCACCTTAAACAAATGAGGTAGGCTCCAATAAAGTTTGATTTATTGAGCATATACATTATATTTAAGATTTTTTGACCAACACAAGTAAATGATCCAAGAGTTGGGTCACATAGTGGTGGGGAACGGAAGGCCTACAAGGTTAACCCTACCCTTGAGAGAAGATGGGTAAGATAAGTGCCCATAAATTATTTATTTACAAATTATGGGATGTAGATAGCTATTTAAATTAGTAAAGGTAATTAGTTAAAAGAATATGCAGTAAAAAAACTAGGAGAGTAGAATTAAGTTTACTATTTACATTTAGCATGAAGAGAGAAATATGATGTAAATGCATAAAGATCTAAGAAGGGTAAGGTGTTTGTATGGAAAAAGGCTATTACGGAAAGAGAGAATGAAAACTAGGTTAAAAATTTGATAAAAAATATATACATTTGAGTAGAAATGTATAGAAATGTAGTGCAAATGCAAGGTTACCATTTAACGCTACTCATATTAGCCCTCCCTCTTCATCTAGGATCATTCATGCTCCTAGATGAAACAAAAGAGTTTTTTCCTTTTTCTTTTCTTTCTTTTTTTTTCTTCTTTTTTTTTTCTTTTTTTTCTTATTTTCTAAAAAAAGGAGGAGTGATATACACTCTTTTACTCCATTAAACCTGCTTTTCATTACCTCAATCCCATAAATCGGAGATGGGAGGGTTGCCTTGGGTATGTTGAGATTCCAAGGCTGATTCTTCCTTGCACATCAAAGCTTTAAAAATAGGTGGAGCATTTGCCAAGCCGAAGGGAGCCATGCCAATTTGGAGCTTAGACGATGTAGGTAGATGACTTCCTATGAACGGATTGATACGTTGAAAGTAGGGCTTTAATCTCCATCCATTGACTCTGGTCTTGTGGAGTTTTCCTGATAAATCTGCTAATCTGTAACTACCATTCTGAAACTTTGTTTTTATCATGAAAGGTCCCTCCCATCTTTGCAAAAACTTTTTGTCAAGTCGCGTATCAAGTCGGTTATCATAGCGAAGAACCAACATACCTTCCTTCAATCCTTTCCCCTTGAGCTTCTTGTTGATTTTGTCCCTTTGGCTTGTGGCTTGGGCAATGTAATAGTCGATGGACTCTTCTCTATCAAGCTCAAGTCGTTGAAGATCTAAAATTCTTTCCTGCAAAGCTTCTTTTGGCCTCTTTGCTCCCCGTGAGAGAATGCGTAGGCTTGCAATCTCCACCTCAATAGGAAGGAGTGCCTCATGTCCATATACCAAATGAAAAGGAGTGAATTGAGTGGATACCTTGAAAGATGTTCTGTATGTCCATAGAGCTACGGTCAAATGACGATCCCAGTCATTTGGTCGATCTGAAACCTGCTTAGAAATGATCTTACATATCATACCATTCACCTTTTCAACCAACCCATTGCACTGAGGGTAGTAAGGTGTAGAATGCAAATGTTTGACTTTTAACTTTGTCAAAAGATTATCTAGGAGCTCTGCTCTAAACCCTGGACCACGATCTGACAAAATCTCTAGTGGTGTGCCAAATCTACTGCATATGTGATCAAAGATAAATTTTGATACCTCCTCGGCTGTAATTCATGTTGTACTTGCTGCCTCCGCCCATCGTGTCATGTAATCTACTCCCACAATGATGAAGACCTTCCCGGTAGATGTGCGAGGTAAGGGGCCTATTGCATCCACACCCCACTTCTCAAAAGGACCATACGAAATTATTGGAACTCGAGGTTTGTAAGTGAGTCGTCGATTTCCAGCAATCTGACAACCTTTGCATGACTTACACCAATGCTGGACATCACGGTGTAGACTTGGCCAAACAAACCCTGCTTGCAAAATCTTCCTGTTTGTAATATCATGAGAAAAATGACCCCCACAGACATCATCATGGCATGAAAAGAGGATTCTCTCTATTTCTTGAATAGAGGGAACCCTTCTTAGCACCAAATCTTTCCCTTTAAGATACAGATCATCTCCTATGAGTTGGTAAGGAGTTGCCTTTTTTACCAACCTATGCCTTTGCACTTTATCCAAGTGTTTAGGGCACTCACCAGTTTGGAGGAAAAATATGATGTCCTTCAATTCCTCTTGGCCTTGGTACTTTGGTTCGTAGAGCTTCACACCTCCCACCATGATCTGAAGTTTCTCATTGGCGAGATAATCTGCTTCCTTGTTGAGGGTTCTCACAACATGCTGTACCTGTGTAGCTTCAAAGTTCTTTATCAAAGCCTTCACCTGTCTAAGCCACTCCACTAGAGTAGGGTTCTTGCACTTCCATATCCCTTGGATTTGCCTAATAACTAGTAAGGAATCACCTCTTATTATAAGTCTTTCGATGCCAAGTTTTCTGCATTCTTCAAGCCCCAACTTTAAGGTGACATACTCAGCCTCATTATTAGAATGAACATTTTCCAAGGTGATACCTTTCTTAACAAGAACTTCCCTTTGTGGACTTAGAATAAGAACCCCCCCTGCTGCCTGATCGTGTTGTCGTCGCTAAGCTCCATCAAAGCACAAAATGTGTGCATTGTCCATCTCCTCCTCAGTATTTTGTGGTGTAGCTTTGTCTCCTGCCTTTGGTGACTCTTTCCTTTCTCTCACTTTGTATGTGAGAATGTCTGCAAGACCTGCCCTTGTGCTATCTTCCACAAGAAAAGTGTATTCAAACTCTTGAAGTTCTAGAACCCATTTGGCTATCCTAGATGAGAGGCTCATGTGTTGCACAACATATGGTAAATTGTTTTCCATGGTGAGAATGACAAATGGTGCAGGTAAGAGATATGATCGGAACTTTCTTACCGCAAACATAATTGTGAATACCACCTTCTCCATATCGGTGTAGCCCTTCTCTGCAGCGGTCATGACTTTGCTTGCAAAGTAAACTGGCCTCATGTAGCATGTTTTTGGGTCTTTTTGCATGAGAACTACACTGATGGCCTCTATTCCTACACTTGGCGTGATGTAATATGTATCCTTTGGATTTGGTGGAATTATTGTTGGAAGAGAGTTGAGAATACCCTTTACTTCAGTAAAGCATAATTCGTGTTCCTCTCTCCATTCAAATGTGGGTTTGTTTGCTAGCTTGTGCAAAGGTGCAATAGCTTCCTCTAGAAGGTGAATGAAACGAGACATGTACCTTACTTTGTGGTTGAAAGTCATGAGCTCCTTGGTTGTCGTTGGTGGTTGTAGTGACAAGAGAGCATTTACTTTTGATGGATCCACTTGAATTCCTTGCAAAGAAACCACATGACCTAGCAATACCACTTGTGACTCTGCAATGTGACACTTCTCAGGATTAAGTTGTCCCCCAAATTGATGAAGCCTCCTAAGCCCCTCCTCAACTTTTTGGCAATGAAGTCTTTGGCTACTATAGATACAGAAGTCATCCATAAAAACCCTAATTGACTTTCCAAAGAAGGGCTGAAAGACAAGAGTTGTAAACCTTATAAAGGTACTAGGAGCATTTGTGAGCCCAAATGGCATCACTCTATAGGCAAAGCAACCCCAAGGTGTGATGAAAGTGGTTTTTAACTGATCTTATTCTGCTATTCTGATTTGAAAATACCCTGAATACCCATCACACACTGTGTAACATTCATAGCCGGCTACTTCGTTTAAGATTTCATCTTGGAAAGGAAGAGGAAAATGATCCCTCTTTGTTGCAGCGTTGAGCGGTTTGTAGTCAACACAGACCCTCCATTTTCCGTTCTTTTTAGGGGTTACTACAATTGGGGATACCCACTCAGAGTTAGACACAGGGTAAATGAAACCAGCTTTGAGGAGTCGGTTAACCTCTGTCAAAAGTGCCTCTTGTTGTATTTTTCCTAGGCGCCTTAGCTTTTGAGCCACAGGTTTAGTACCTGGTTTTAATTCTATGCCATGCTCTATAACATCCACACCTCTAATTTGTGAGTAATCAGTGATAAACAAATTGGGATACCTCTTGAGCATATCGATGTAGGATCGCTTCTCCTCAGGGGTAAGATCTTTTGCAAGCATCCTCTCAAAGTCTTCAAAGTGCTTGTGGTCACCTTTGTCATCCTTTGTTTGCTCCTTTGTTGGGTCAACTTCTATTGATGGAGTTTTTGATGTGTTGAAAATGATTCCCATTACCTCCAAAGATGATTCTTCTTCGCTATTGGATGTAGTGGTTGAACTTTCCTCGTCGCTTGAGCCAAAACTCTCTTCACTTTCTTCATCATCCGTGGTCTCATAGTTGATGTCGAGCTTCTTTCCTTCATGCCAATCGTATACTACATGTTGCCCCTTTTTTAGAATCAATTGTCCTCGTCCCCATTTTTGATCTGCATTCACAGCAATGAGCCAAGGCCTCCCTAGGATGATGGGATAGCCCTCCCCCTTGGCTGGCATAACATACATGTCCACATGTGCATCTATATTACATACAGAAACTTTTACATTCTCGATAATCCCTAGGCACTTCACACTTGCATTGTTGGCCAGCCTAGCTTGACAATTAATGGATTTAGTGATTTCAAGCCCTAGTCTATTCATGGCTCTTTCCGTGATCACACACATTTGTGCTCCACCATCAACATACACATTGGATACCTTCCTACCCCTTACATAAGCATCTACAATAGGTTCCACATCTTGTTGTGGCTTTGAAGTCAATGCCTTTACTGTCACCTTTTCTTTCTTTCTTGGGAGTCTTGTGCTTACAAGTTTGGACCAGTGCTTTCTCACCTTGGGTGATAGATGTAGGAGTTGAGGCCAAGAAATATTGGGCTTTTGAGTTTGCAGATCTTCTAAGATGTTGTAGGGTTCCATATTCTTTCCTAATAGAAAATCGTTGATGCCGATCTACCTTCGCCTTGACCTCTGCTTCTTGCCTCCTTCCTCCTTCTTTGACTTTTTCTTCCTCTCCTTCCTTGCAGGTTCTGACTCTTCATTCCTTGTGTCTTCATCCTTGTTGTGTGCTCTTGTGCGCTTTTCTGCTGGCATAACATCAAAATGTATAGGGCTCACCTCTATCTCCTCTTCCAGCTTTATGACGTTTACTCCTCTCTCTTCCTCCACTGGTGGGACAGGAGGGATGTTTGCCACTGGAGGTGGTGGTGGTCGACGAAGAATTTGCGGGGCTTGAGCATGCTCTTGCTGCACCATGAGCGGAGGGGGTCTAGGAGGGTATATGTCCCCTGGAAGCCTTCGAGGGTGAGGGCAATTATACATGCCATGACCAACTTCGTTGCAATTCCAGCATCTCAACTCTTGTGCTTGTCGTCGTTGATTGCGATTCCCTTCTCTTGGTTGTCGTTGTTGGGGTAGGCCCTGCACTAGATTCAAGGTGAGACTCTCTAGTTGTTGAGTTAATCTTTGCAAGATCTCTTGTTGTGATCCTTCCCCTATTTGTGAAGTTTGGGCAAGAGAGCCCCTAACTTGTGCTCCCATGCTTGGTGAAGAATCCCTCTCAATGACTTCATTTAGGTCCCTTGTTCTATGTGCTTGAAAATTTAACTTATTGAATTTGACCATGGCCACCTCACGTGCTTCCTCAAATGTTGATGGGAATTTTAACTCTACCTTGGTATTCAAAATTGGATACAAGCCGGCCATGAACCTATCTTTCTTTAAAAAGTTTGGTGCACCACCTTGGTTTTGTAAGGTAGCCTCCCATCTATCCCATAGGTTAAGGAAAACGGCCTCATAAGATGGGTAGTTTTCAAGGAATACCTGTTTATGTTGAAGTAGACACTTCCAAAGACCCTCTGGAGTATCTCCTTGCCCAAATTTGGCAAGAAAAATTGCACGTAGCCTCTCCCAATTGGTTTTGTTTTGAGGTTGCAAGGCCTCGTACCATGCCTTAGCCTCCCCTTTGAGAACGAGTGGAAAAGCACGCAGCTTTACCTCTTCTTGATCTCTCCCAGAGATGAGGTGTGGGATCTTCAAATTATCCAGAAATTCTTGTGCATCCTCACCATTTTTAGAATGAAAGGTAGGAAAAGTGCTTGAGATTTTTACAATACAAGGAGGCTTGTGTACCACAAAGTTTTGACTACGATGAGTGATCACATCAAAATGAAAATATATACATCAAGTGTTAGTTCATAATTTATCATAGGCAAAATAAAAGGGTTGATTGAGGCATTAATTTCATTAAGGCGAGTGGGTCCAAAGATTCTCCTAATGGTTGCTTGAAATCTAAATTTTGTAGCAATTATGATGTGCACAGATTGACGACCTATGGGTGTAAAAGGAGAAGCAGCTCCAAGTTGGTTCATGTGACAATGTGTTCTCCTCTTTCTTTCTCTTGAAGAAAGTTTCCTTTGAGTGGATCGCTATCTAAGCGCCTCTTGTCCCTGCCTCAAAACAAAATAAAAACATGGACATCAAATGAATCATCATAATTAATGAATGGAAGAATTATGGGATTTGGAGATGCCAAGATTTCACCAAGTCTTTCTGCTCCAAACATAAAAACAATGCGTTGTTGGTAAAAAAATTTGCGATCTACACAAATGTTAATTCTGATGCGTTGTGAAAAATGAAAAGCATATGGTGCAACTCTATTGTTCATGAGGAGAATAGAAGGCAATTAGGAAAGTTCCTCCGTGGGGGCACCACTTTTATGAGAGCGGATTTTTTGAGATGGGGCTCAACTCAAGGCTCCCACCAGACAACCACTCCGTGAGACCCTACACACACATATTTCTTAGGGGCACCACCCTCTTTTATGGAGAAAGAAGGAAACCAAAACAAACCATATACACACACACACTCACTCACACCTTCCTTATGTGCTTCAACACAAAATGCCCTTCAACCATTCAACACACACTCCTTAAGCAATCCCTTTGAACACTGCACAAACTCACATGCAAACATTGACCTTCACCATATTAGTGCCCATATACTTCTAAGAAAATCAAGCACAAAACCTCAAAACTCCAAACACCATAATGCACAAATACTTGACAACTCCTTTCCTTTCCCAAAAGAAGAGACTACTTACACACATAAGGCGGCATGCATAGAGAGCTCTTCTCCATCTATGCAACCCCAAGACTTACTTACACACAACATAAGGAGAGAAGCCAAGCAAATAGACACCATGGTGCACAAAAACTTTCTCAACAAACAAGCAACCCAATGAGCACAAAATATGAGAAACTGCCAAGATATGCTTACCAATTTTACATGCGTTTAGAGCAAAAGTGTGACGACGACACCCAAATTGCAACAATTTGTTGATCAAACCATGAGATAGATCATTGAACTTGATATCCTTGCTCTCATATAGAATCTACAATCCTTATTTAGGGATGAGTATGGTAAGAGAAATGTTTGCAAGAGAATGGTAGCAATAGCATATTGATGCTCTCTCTATGGTGCCGCTTATGATAGCGAGCTTGGGAAATGGATAGGGAGACAAGAGGAGAGAGAGATTAGGGCTTCCCTAACCTTAGAGGAGCTTATTTGCAGCAATGGAGTAGATGTGTGTATTTTTGTGCTTGCCAAAGGGCCTTTTTATAGCTGTACAAGACCTTGGGTTAGGTTAAACTTGACTAGGGTAGGTAATTAACCATAGTTAGGTTCCCTTTTGACCACTCCTTCAATTATGCAAATAAGGGACTTATTTTTTCATTAAAAACAGACTTTTAAGTTGTGGAGGCTCCATAAGGGTCGATAATGTATGTGGGCCCCACCATGATGTCCCTCCAGTGGCTCCTGCAAAGTGTCCCCATCCTATTTGTTGTGTCTCTGGAAGCATCTTGAGCCGACCCCTCCACATGCAAGTGGTTTTTAACTCCCCATTGGTATTTTAGAATGTTGGAGAAGTCAAGAAAACTTTTCACCTTTGTGGTTTACCTGATTGTAACTTTGACCTGCAGTAACAGTGTCCGCAGCACTTTGTTTTCACCATAACTTTCAGCCTGTAACTCAGAATTGGGTGCTGTAAAAGACAAAGTTGACCTTCTCAAAGTGTTTAAGCTGATTTTGGAGTGTTCCTCAAGTATACCCACGAGCTAAGGCGTTCAAGATGCATCCAAAACACCTTTTGAGCCAAGTCTCCTTGTATGGGGGCCCTTTAGCATGCATCCAAGGTGTAGCATGCTTTTTTCAAAAGAGAATCCACCTTAAACAAATGAGGTAGGCTCCAATAAAGTTTGATTTATTGGGGATATACATTATATTTAAGATTTTTTGACCAACACAAGTAAATGATCCAAGAGTTGGGTCACATAGTGGTGGGGAAGGGAAGGCCTACAAGGTTAACCCTACCCTTGAGAGAAGATGGGTAAGATAAGTGCCCATAAATTATTTATTTACAAATTATGGGATGTAGATAGCTATTTAAATTAGTAAAGGTAATTAGTTAAAAGAATATGCAGTAAAAAAACTAGGAGAGTAGAATTAAGTTTACTATTTACATTTAGCATGAAGAGAGAAATATGATGTAAATGCATAAAGATCTAAGAAGGGTAAGGTGTTTGTATGGAAAAAGGCTATTACGGAAAGAGAGAATGAACACTAGGTTAAAACTTTGATAAAAAATATATACATTTGAGTAGAAATGTAGTGCAAATGCAAGGTTACCATTTAACGCTACTCAGTAGATTATAGGAGGGCAGAAGACATCAGCAGGTACCTGGAAAGGACAGACTTGCACAGTTTCTTCACCTCGAGACCATCAGGTGTGGATACAAGAAGAGTGTACGAGTTGGCAACATCCATTCAGAAGTATGGAAAAGCCACATTGACAGCCATGGATGGAGAGAAAGTAGAAGTACAGATCACTCCACAGCTCATTGCAGACGCATTGAAGCTGCACAACAAAGGGAGCTCGGTCAGGGAAAGAAGGGAGGCCATAGAGGTCTATGGGCCCAAGAAGCAGAATGCAACCTATGGAGATATGGCGGACCCAAGAGCGGCAATCCTTTGCCGACTGTACAACCAATTTCTTCATGTTTGCAGTAAAAGACCGCAAAAGTATACGACACCACCCCATGCCATTGCGACCACCATCACATGGGCATTAAAGAGCAATATGCCAAAAGAGGTGAATTACGCTCAACACATCCACGAGCAAGTAATTGCCATGCACAACGAGAAACCAAAGTACATAGGAGGAGCGGAAATTCTGACAAGAATAGCTTATGAAGCTATTGGAGTTAGAGATCAGTGGCCAAAGGTTCCCTCCCAGAATGAGTGGCTTAGAGAAGCCGACGAGGAGGAAGAACAGCCCGAAGTATCCAAGAGGGTATCCACAAGAGCACGCCGGAAACTAGAAGTAGTTTCAGAACCTGAAGAGGATGTGGACGAGCCGCTTAAGAAGAAAGTAAAGAAGAAGGTTGCTCCCAAGAAAACCAAAAGTCAGAAAGCGGCAAGAATGGAAAGACTAGTGGAGCAGTTTAGAGCAGAAAGAGCTCTAAAGGGTGACTTTGAAGAAAAGTGGGTGCCAGACCCCACTAAAGTCGGAACTAGCTCAGCCAGGCCACAAATTGATCAATACGATCAATATATTAAAGCTTATGAGGAGTCAGAGGCTATTCTGGAGTAGCAACCTGTTGAGCCATACACTGAAGAGGAGGTACAACAATTAAAAGCTAAGCTGAAAAAAGAGGACAAGGGGAAAAGGAAAGTAGATGAGTCTACTAAGCCTCAAGAGAAAGATGGGCAAGCCGACAAAGGGAAAGCCAAGGAAGCTGAGGACAGATATCCCTCTATGACTGATGTACCAAGCCCTAAGAAGACGGAAAAAATTGTGGAGGAGACCACAGTAGAGTTGGACACAGATGATTTGGAAAAGCCAGAGGCCGAGACCAAAGAAAAGAAGATAGACCCAGTTCAGCAAAAGAGAAATGATTATGAGGATCTGGTAGAGATAGGATACACCGAAGAAGAGGCCCTTGAGGCAGTTTATGGGATCACCCTACAAAAACAAGATGAACGGAGGAAAAAACAAAGAGTAAAAAAGAAAGTGAAGAGAAACTGGACGAACCGAAAGTACTAGAAGAGCCAAAGCCAGCGGAGGTGGTGGCAGAAAGAGCTTTAGAGTTGACAGATGATGATGAAAAAGACATGCACATGGTGCATGAACTGCTCAGCAAGATAAAAGAAAGGTCCAAGGCAAAGGAAGTAGAGATTGAGATAGCCAAACAAAGGTAAGCGGAGTTGCAGAGAAAATTAGAGAATGCTATGACTGAATCTGAAAGTCATAAAGCATCACTCTATGAGGCGGAAAACGAGAGAGACGGCTTGATACTCCAGCTAGCCGAGGCTTCAAGAGAAGTAACAAGTGCACAGGAAGCAAGGGAGCGGATAGAGGATGAGTTGGAGGCGGCCAAGGATGAGCTCATTGAGCTAAGGGAGAGAGTCGAGCTCCAAGAAAGAACAATCACTAGACTCAGGACTACCCCTAGAGCTAGCAGAGCAGGAACCGAACAAGAGGGAGCTATCATACCAGCTTTGGAAGACCAGGTCCGAAGCTTACAAAGAGAGCTGAGATTAGAGCAAGTGCAAAGGTTGCACATTGCGGAGGGATCATTGGCCGCAGAGGAGAGGCTCACATTAGAAAATCAAACACTACGGACACAGAATGAGGCCCTCCGCAAACAGCTCCAAGATTTACAAGAGCAACAAAGAAGAGAGACAGAGACACCACAAGAAGAATCAGGTGGAGCAGCCATAGAGCTACCAGAAAGTGGAGAGGCAACCACAATTGAAGATCCAGCCCCAGCTCAAGAGGTGGCCTCGACTTCAAGAATCTCTGAAGAAGAAGAACAAAGGCTCCATGACCAAATAGAAAAGTCAACAGAGGAGAGTGCCAAGGCGGAAATGGAATGGGAGAGGAGACTCCTAATCTCCATTAGACTTCAGGGACTAGACACAAAAGTGCTCCATGAACAGTGGATGCAACCCAGCCTGCCTTTCCCTTTGATGAAATTTGAAGTGCTAAAGACGAAAAAGAGAATAGAGGAGGAGCAGTATGTCGCTCTTTACGAAGGCGACATCACAAAGGAGGAACAATCAAAGAAGATAGTAGATTCACAACCTAGATGGAGGAAAGGTTGACTGAACAAATACCCAGCCTACCTCATCTACTTGGTGGAGGCACCAAAGGAGATTCGGGAGGATGCAACCTTCTGCCCGGTGCCAAGAGTCAGAAACTGGAAAGAGCATGGCAGGATTGCAGAAAAGAAGCCAAATTGGCTTAATTATCCCAGGATGCCAGGACCAAAGGCAGGAGAGAGAATAGGTAAAGCCTACATGGTGAAAACCCTAACGGGCACCATCAAGCTCTTTACTGGCTCTCCTGACCTTTCATGTCAGATGCTCAAGAAAATCTGCAGGACTCTCTTAGCTTGCATTGAAGTGTTCGCGCCAGATAAAGCCACAACCTCGAGTCTACTATCGACGGCCGACACGGTGACTGATATGATGTACGATCTTTCATTGCAGCCTTCTCCAAAAGTGTTACACCTCCTATACCAAAGGATTATGTTTTTGCCTAGCTTCCACATGCAAACATTCGAAGAAGCTTTCTACACCGGCTTTTTCACCCACGAAAGCAAAATATTCGGCCCAACCTTTTGACCATCGGCAACCTACGATACGAATCACATTTGCAGATGCTCAAAACGACAGAACTTTATTGACCAAGCATAAAATTCATGTCAGAGACGACATGAACGCGGAGGGGGGGAGTGTTGAGCCAGCAGAGGATCACACCCACATTTTTGCTCACACTCATCATTTTGTAACCATTGATTGTAATAAATGTCTTTTCGACATTAATTTTGATTTGAGCCATTCATTAAGTAACGAGACTCAATTGAGTTTCCAGCTTGTAATCCCGAAGTAATTTCACTTGCTGATGTAATTAGTTAGAGATGTTCTCACCTCCAAGGCTGAGGTATATAAGACAAAGTTTTTGTAACCTAAGGAGATTCATATTATTAATCAAAGTGAGTTTTTGAGCGCCGTGACTATGTCTGAGAGAGAGAGAGAGAGTCTTATCTACTTGCTACGCGAGCTACGGAGCCGCCATTGGAGAAGCGACACCGCCATTGTGTTAGCAACGGCGAGAGCTACGTACAGATACCAAGAGTGCGCGCTATCGGCTTCTATGTGTGGTAAGTTCCTACGAGCTTCGGTGTGAGTTTTCTTCCAACTCGTGTGTCGGAATTGAGCATGCAGCATATCTATAGAACCACAACGAGTAGAGCTACACATTAGTACCATCGGGGTCAAGTTTCGGTCACCTTTATTTTTCAGCCTGTCTTCATACACGTTTATCACACGGAGTGGTTATAGGTTGATTTTGCAGTTCAAGTCTTTAGGGTGTTGTTCTTACCTAGTGTATAGACTTCCCCTTGAGTTTGAGATCGATTCAATGATTCTAGATCCTGTTTCGTATAGCATTCGTTCTTAGTACGGATTTCAGCCACTTGCGTATTTTAGAACTTAGATTTGATTTCCTTAGTAGTGATTGTCATTAGAAGGTCGAGTAGGTGATTTGACACCCACCTAGTTGTTTCCATGCGCCTGCGGATCAAGATCCGTCCTCGTCTGACAAATTCTGTTGTTGGTTGAGTTCTCGCTATTTAGCTTCCGCTAGCGGCGTAACCGCCTTAACACATGGTCTTGGCTCCCATGATGTCATTCTTTGCACAGAAGGTTAAATTTATGCTTGAGACATCCTACGCGTAGAATGTCTTTTTCATCAAAATGAAACTTGTTATGTGGGTTTTCCTTGGCCTATGGAACATGGCCATGTTCTTGGATTTGAATTTGGACAAGATTTGGTGCTTGTAAGGCTCTGTGAGGTATTTTTGGGCTCAAAAAGTGTATCTTGAAGGTGTTGAGGGTCAAAAGTGATTAGAATGGCTTCAAACTTGACATATGGGCTCTTGATGATGAGGTAATTGTATCTGGAATGATAAAACATCCCTTGCATGTCAAAAAGGTCAATTAGACATCCTACGCGTAGGATGTCTCTTTCATCATTTTTTCTCCGTGACCACACAGATTGTTTTCTGATGTGTTGGTGAATGTGTTGTGCAAGTTTCATGGGATTTGGACAAGATTTGGTAGGTCTTTGGCCCATTATTGCCTCTATGCCGTAACTTTGCGTTTTTCATGCATATGAGGTCAAACTTGGTCCAAATGTGATGAAACTTGGTGTATGGCTTGTAAATGTCATTCAGAACATGTGCATGATAGAAGATGTTGGAGTTTGTGCCAAAAAGTGCCCTTGAGACATCCTACGCATAGGATGTCTCCTGGTGATTTTTTTCAGTGCTAGTGCTCCCAGTGCTTGCCCTTTGCTCCCCTTAGTCCCTTTTGAGCCTAATTTCAACAAAAAAGTCAAATGGATAGAGTATAACTCCCTGTGTGGACTTCAGAGCCTTCGAGCCATTTTCTAACTTTTGGAGTGCTTTTTGGCGATGAAATTTCTCGATGTTGATCTCCATAGCTTCCCGACCCCTTGGGGATCCTTGCCGTATGGTTTCCTACTGCTTTGGCTTCACGGGAGCTCCATTTGGCAATTTGTCGCTCTAGAAGAACCCGTGGTTGCGTTTACATACCTTTGATGATTTGTGGTGGTCTACCACCATAGGATTTGGTTGTTGATGGTCTAGGAAAGCCGCTCGTGAAGTTTGGTGGCAAACGGACTTGCGGTTTGGCCGCAAGTGCAATTTGACGCTTTGTGTGTTTGATACCGTTTTTGAAGTTTAGTGCCGCTTCGGGTCACTTTTTGGTCATGCAGGTCATATAGACTTGTCGAGCATGTCGAGATGCTCCTACCCATGAATTTTGGTAGCATTTGGTCGCCGTTTTGCCGATTTTCCCTTTGGTGGCCTCTTGCGGTTTTCTGGGAATTAGGGTTTTTCCCGATGGTTTCCTACTGCCTTTGGCCATCCAGGACTAGTCTCCTAGACTAGGGTAAGCTGCCGATGAAGTCTTGTTTCTTTCGGGTTAGCCGTTAGGCCGCCGTCTCTACTTGTAGGTCTCTACCGCTCGCTTTGTGTGTGACCCCTACACTTTGTGTGTGACCCCTACGCTAGTTTTCGCGACATAATGACAAACATGCGCGAAAAGCTCAAGGTGGTGAGCCTACCTCTCATGTCTGGAGCTCGTCGGGTAGCCGTGCGCATCGTAGAAGCTGCTGGAAGGTCGATCCGCTCTAGGGGGCAGAAGCTCTCTCCACAAAGTCAATAGTGAGAATGAGCTAAAAATGGGGTGAAAAATTCTTATAATGGAGGTCCCCGAACCACTTTTCTAAAATTTGACATGTGCTCCTATCTTCTTGCGAAATGCGGTTTAGGCTCAAAAATTTCTTGATTTGGACTCCATTTGCTTGGTTTACAAGAAATTTGGCATTTCGGTCAAAACTTGGCCAAAACACGCTTTCCGCTCCAGTCTCATAATTGCACCCCCACTGTACCATAGGTTGTCCTATAGTCACTGATCATCACCATATTTTTTCTTTTTCATTACAACTGTTTTTCACCTGATTTTTTGTATTTTTGAAGTTTTTATGCCGAAAATTAGCAAAATTAAAAGGAAAATAGCAAATCAAACCCAGAAAATCCCCAAAAATCATAATAAATTACAAACATCACCACACACATTATATACACTCACATGCATTTTTTATGGCCGGATTTCTCCGTTTTACCAATATTTTACCTGAAAAATGGCTATTTCTACTTATATACACACACCTAGGGGCTTGATTTGGCGTTTGGCCCCATATACCTGTAGATTCATGCTGTATAAGGGCATATGTACTTGGGTTACTCCAAAAAAATTTGCAAATCAAACAACAACCCTTAAAATAGTCAAAAATAATGCCCTTTTTTGTTGTTTCTGTCATTGGTTCCGCATTTGAGAGTGCCTCTAGAATGCCTCCCCCCCTCCTAGCCGGAGTCCTCCCGGATGACAAGGTTTCGCCTCGGAGTATGTGTTGTGCATAGGTTAAAAAAAGTTGTGCTAATGCCTGGCCGATTAATGTGGCCCTAATTTATGCATACTCTATCAATGCATGGAAAAATTAATGTTGTGCAAGAGAAGGGAATAAGCAAGATGCTTATTGGCATTCGCCGTCGAGGTTTCCTGCTTTCTTTGCAAGTAACAAATGTAACTCTGTTGCTCTCTGCTTAATTGTCTTTTTTGCAAAAGGCAATTGCTTTGCCGACACTGTTGATGAAGTCGTAGCTGTTTCTAAGGATAGAATTGGCTGGGATGTAATAGTTATGGACCTTATGACCTTGACTTTCCATTGGTATTTTGTTGCTGCCGATTTTTGTAGATGGTTTGGCTCTTTCTTGTTTGCCACTAGTTTTTCTTTCATGGACATCCATATATGTCGGTTTTCCTTTTTGAAATGCCGATGTCTGCTTTCCATTGTTGCTTGTACTGAAGGTAATTCCTTTGGCTTTTGCTTTGGTATCCAAATGTGAGTGACATTTGGGTTCTGGCTAAGCATTTTCTTTGGGATCCACATCTTTTTTATGACCTTGGTTTGTGGTTTAATCGTCTGCTGTGTTGGAATCCTTTTGTTACATTGTTGTTTGTCTGCCATGTCATTTCTATCTTTCCGCATCCATACTTGTTTCCCGGGTTTTGGTAACCTAGATCTTTGCATTTCGGCCGGTGACTTCATATGTCTGTAATTAGCATGGTTGGCTTTTACTTGATTGTTTGTCGGGTATCATGTTCTTTAATGGCATTTGTGCTTTGGGCTTTGCTTCCAGTGATTGCATGGCTTGCAGTTGATCATGCTTGTATTGCTGATCAAAATCTATCACCTGTTGTTCATGTTCATTTTGAATTTTGACCGCCTTTGCTTTCCAATCTATCTGCACATTGTATGCTTTTTGCCAAGGTTGCCCCAACATCATTTGGTGTTGTGTGCTTTCATCTGTCACCACATAGAATTTGTGTGGGTAAATATATTGATGTATCTGTATATGCAATATAGTCCATCCCAATGTTTTCAATGGGTGTGATGTGCTACTTTCCAGTACTTGAGGAGTAGGATGAAGTTGATCTGTGACTTTGAGCTGTTGGTATAATCCATAAGATATTAAATTTGCTTGAGCACCCGAATCAAGCAATGTTGTTGATTCAACTTGATTGCCCACTTTTACCATAATTATTGGCTCCACTGTTTCCTCCTCCAACTTCTTCAGTCGAATGACATTTATTCTCAATGGTGGTCCACTTTGTTGTTGTTGTCGCAGAAGCCGTCTTTTTGCAATGCGTTCTTGTGCTTCGGCTTGAGCTTCCTCCTATACTCGTTGTTTTTCCTTCATTCTTTGTTTTCCTTGATGAATTTGTTGGAGCATCTCCTGTGTGAGTGGTAGATGATACCTCCTCAGTCGACATCCACTAATCCAGTTTAGCATTTCTTCACTTGCTAATGTAGCAAGCTTGACAGCTCCACTTTATGATAGATCACTAATCAAAAATGGTCCCATCCCTCGCTTTTTAAGTTTCTTGGCATGTTGCTTCAAGGTATAAACAAGTACGTAATCACCTGTTTTAAACTCTTTGGTACGCACATGTTTGTCAAAAAATTCCTTTTGTCTTCTCTTTTTAGCATAGATTGAAGCGACAGCTCGTAAGCGGAGTTCATCTAGCTTTTCAAGATCATCAATCCTCGAAGAGAGCTCATGCCTTGTCCATTCCAAGCTTTTTGCTACTCGTAGAGTTGGGATTAAAAAATCTATGGGTAGTATAGCATTTAGGCCAAATACCATGTTGTATGGTGTTGTTCCTATTGATGTTTTGTAAGCTACCTTGTATGCCCATAGTGTTGAGTGTAGCTGCTGATCCCAATCTGTTCTTGATTCTGACACTATTTTAGTGAGAACCGTGCATAGTGTTTTATTTGTGGCCTCAGCTTGCCCATTGGCCTGTGGATGGTATGGTGCGGATTTCCTATTTATGACCATGAATTCCTCTAGCAGATATTCAATGACTTCATTGAGAAAATGTGTTCCACGGTCACTGACAATTTCTATTGGTAACCCGTAATGTACAAAAACATTCTCATACAAAAATTGTGTTGTGGTGCGTGCATCAGCTTTTTGTGTTGCTTTGGCTTTGACCCATTTTGTGAGATAGTCCGTAGCCACAAAGATATATTGGGTATGGGTACGATATGCAGGGGGTGATATAGGTCCCACAAAATCAATGCCCCATTTTGCAAATGCTCTTGCTCCCATCATTGGCCGTAATGGAATCTCATCTCTTTTTATTTGCATCTTGGTGCGTTGACATGCCGCATCACAATGCTTTACAAGCTCTTCAGCATCCATGTGCAATGTAGGCCACCAAACTCCTGCGGTTAAGACAATTTTTGCCATCTTATCGTCCGAAAAATGGCCTCCACTTATTCCGCTATGTGCATGTTCTAGAATCAGCAGGTATTCACTTTCACTTGCACAGATTCTAAGTATTGCAATATAATAAACCAACGTACAATTCTCCCTGTATTGCAAGGTTTATTTACTAGGTACAAAAGAGCTTGATGATCTGTGAAGAACACAAATTTGTTTGCAAGAAAATAATGTCGAAATTTCTTTACAGCATAAATCATTCCTAACCCTTCCCTCTCGGTGGTTGTGTAGTCCTTTTCTGCACTGTTTAATTGTCGACTCGCATAGCAAACTGGAAAATCCATTATTCCGTCTCCAGGTTGAGCTAGAATACTTCCAATGGCATATGCTGAAGCATCAATGTGCACATGGAATATCTTTTCTCAATCTGGTGTCTTTAGTACAGCTGCTGATATATGGTTTTCCTTCAGCTTTTGGAATGAAGTTTCACACTCCTCGGTTCACTCGAAATTGACTAGCAAACGATACAGAGGTTGTGCGATAACCGCATACATGTATATGAATCTTCGATAATATCCGCAGTGTCCCATGAAGGATTGCACTTGTTTCGCATTAGTAGGCATGGGTAGGTCTACAATGACTTTGACTTTGTCTAGGTCTGTGGTTATGCCATTTCTTGAGACAATGTGTCCTAAGATTCGTCCTTGCTTAACCATAAATACACACTTTTCCGGGTTAAGATAGATTCGATATGTCCTGCACTTTTCAAAGACCTTTTGCAAATGGTCCATATGTTCCTCTCGCAGAAGAGAGTGTACACACAGATCATCCATGTAAATTTCTAAGAATATTCTTAGGTATTCCTTGAATGCATGAGTCATTAACCTTTGGAAAGTGGCTGGTGCATTAGTTAAGCCAAATGGCATAACTCGATACGCACAAATCCCCCATTCTGTGGCAAACGTTGTTTTGTGTTGATCCTCCCTTGCTATTGCCAGTTGGTTGTATCCTGAAAACCCATCCAGAAAGGAATAAGCCCGTTTCCCGGCCACTCGCTCAAGTACATATTCTGTAATTGGCAAGGGATAATTATCCCTTATGGTTGCTGCATTCACCTTCTTGAGGTTTACACACACTCGCAGTTTTCCATTCTTTTGGGAACTACCACAATGGGTGAAACCCAATCTGTATGTTCGATCTCATAGATGAATTCAGCTTCCATCAGTTTATCAATTTCTTCTTTGATTCGTTTAGCAAATGTGTCATTATATGTATAAGGACGTTGTTTGCTAGGTTTTGCATTCGATTTCAAAGGAATTGTATGTTGGAATATCAATGGATCAACTCCTTTGAGATCTTTATAGGACCAAGCGAACACATCTTTATACTTCTTGAGAAGTTGTGTTAGCTGTGCTTCCTCCTCAGGCTCTAAATCGTTAGCTATATAGACCGGCTGAGGTTTTTCACCTGGTTCCGCGAGGTCTATCTCTTTTGCATTTTCAGGCCCATCGTAAGATTCTTGGTTGGTTCTTTTCCTGACTGGTGGTGTCATGATGATTTTTCTGTCGTGGATAGTAAACTTCCGATAGTGTGATGGTACATCCATGTTCCCCTTTTCTGACTCCCCTTTACCATCATTATCTTCTTCCGTAGTCCATATCTCTCTCAAAGACCGTTTCAGGTCTTGGTATTTCTGTTTACGCTCCAGTTTGGTCCACTCTTGGTCTTTTGTTATTTCTTTTTTTGATTTTTCAGATTTTTTGTGATTTTGTTTCGGTTTTAGCTTTTCGTACCTGTTTTATTTCCTCTCGCGTTCGTTCTATTCGATTTTTTGAAAATTTTCCTGATATTTGATCTTTTACACAATCCTCTGCTTTTACAAGCATCAAATAGTGAGTTTTACCTTTTATCCCGGGCATCAGGTTCTCTCTCACTTTGTTTCCTGCTCGTTTCTCCTATAGCGTTCTTGGCGTCTAGGGAGTTGGTTAGCAAAATCATAAAACTTGATATTCTCGGCTTCCCTTCTACGCTCACTTGAGGTGTCTGAACACTCAAGTGAGCGTAGAATCATAAAATCATAAAATCATAAAACTTGATATTCTCGGCTTCCCTTCTACGCTCACTTGAGGTGTCTGCATCATCATTTACTTCCAAATGTTCAGAGGAGTTGTAAAACTCTTCTTATTCTGGTGGTTCTACCGTCTCCTTTTCTGGCACAACGCTTACCATGTAATAGGGTAACACATCATAGCCATCCTTATCACAAAATTTTGTTGTTGGACTGTCGGTAATGGTACAGACATCCAATGTTGCTAGTATGTGTTCCCATTCTAGAGGTTCCAAGGCATCTTCAGGGAAAGGTTCCGGAATATACTCCTTGTCCTCAATTGCTCTTTCTAGACGCATTCCTCTTTTCTTAAGCTTCCACAATGTGAAGCTCCGCACATCCATAGCTCTTTTGGTTGCCCTAACCATGCTGATAGTTCTGATCCTGCTACTGTAGCTGAATCAAACTCTTCCACAGGTGTTTGGTTCACATCTTTGTAAGTATGGTCTTTCAGGTGTATTTTAGTTGTTGTCTCGCCATGTCTGAGGTATATGTGGTCATAACCCCAATCTTGGACCATCTTTAGTTGTCGCATGAATGGTCGTCCCAAGATGATCTCATAATTGTTCTTTTTGTCGAAATGGACTATTGCAAATGTATGCTCATACTCAATTCCGCACGAAGTGACAATCACTTTTTCTAAGAGTCCTAATGGCTTCTCCATGAACCCATCTACCAATTGCAGTTTCATTCTGGTAGCCCTCAAAGCTGGTTTTCCCCATTTTTTCTAGATTTCCTTGGTGGCGATTGCAACCCCCGCTCCACTGTCAAGAATAGCCTTGGAAACTACTCCTTGGAATTCCACCGGTAGCATGGTGTTTCCGTCTTCTCCCTCGCAATATTCTCCAACCTTATTCAATGGTACTGGCCTAGTGTTTAGTTGAGGCCTGTCCAACTCTCTGATCCCTTCTTGTAGCTTCAAGGTGGGGTCTTTCACTCCAAATTTTTCTAGGCATTTTCCTACTGTGGTCCACATGTTTGGCCTTAACCTTAGGAGTTCTGCTAACGTGATTGTGCATGCCACCGGAGTGGATAACAACTCAATCAATCCTTGCGAATCCATCACCTTGTTAGAAGAAAGTCTTTGAGATGGGATTGCTCTCACTTCCGACTTAGCTTCGTACTCTCCCAGGTAAGAGGGTAAAGTTCTCAAAGAGTCTGATTGGTTGTGCCCCGAACTAATTGATCCTTGATCTCCCCCTTGTGAATGTATCTCAAAGTTCATCTGAGATCTTCCCTCAAATTCTTCAATAGGAGGTAAGATCACATTATTTTCTTTTTTTGTGCTAATCATGTGGTTGCTCATCCTATTAGCCTTGTTGGCATCACGGATTTGCTTCCACAAATCATCTAGACCGTTACGGTCCTTACCCATTTCTGCCAATATTTTAGGTTGGAACCCGTCACTTGGCCCATCGGTGGTATTTGGCACTATGATAGGCTCTCCTCTGGACTCATAGTCATTAGTGAGTCTTTCCTTTGTTTCCTCAAGTTTCTCTGGCGTTGGTTGGATAGGGGTTGGAGTTGGTGCCTCATGCCAATTTGCAGGTTTACGCAGCGGTTCTTCCATCAATGATTGAGCCGTCTCGATCATCTTTCTACACATATCCAACCTTTGTTTCTCTATTTCTGCATATGGGTAAGTCATCCACCTTTGCTCTTGGGCTTGGTTCTTTTTAAGTCGAGCTTCATAAGTGTTGAACCATAAAGTGCACCACTGCCTAGGCTTTAGACTAAGGTCTATGGGAGGAATGAAGAGGCACCTTGAGGGAAGTGCCAAGGGGCATGGGAACTTTATAAAAGAGGGTCCTTATGTTGTAATCAATGAATCAATATCATGTGAATGAATGGAAAGTTATGTCTCTCTCTCTCTGTCTCGTGTCATCTCTCTCACACACTCTCTCTCTAACCGCTAACCGCCACTTCTCTCTTTCTCCCCCTTCTACACTTTGGCGATCCCTGCTGTGTGTCTCCTTATGGAGACGGGAGCGTGACTTAGACAATGTATGGGAGTTGGCAAGGCACTTATGTTGCGAGGTTGAAGATGGAACCACAGATGAGGTGTGTTCAAGTCCGCTGGTTTGCATTCGATTTTGGTGAACTACACAGTCAAAATAAAGAATCTCATTCTCGTCCTCAGAGGGGATTGAACCCGCATGATGAAGAAATGAAAGAAAAGCACAACCACCAAGGTAACGGTATTTTGTGACTACGATTAAACAATCAACGAATTTGGTTTTAACTCTGTAAGAGGAACTGCGCAATTACAAATACGCCATGCTTGAACCTGCGCTACCTCAGTGACCATGCCCTTGTTTTCTCCTCGAGAGTCAAAGCCTCTAGCTTTGCAAGCCCCAGGCCGCTACAAACACTCTCACGGTGGTTATGCTGCTCGAATTGGTCCCTGATTTCACTGCGTGAATCTCGAACTGCGTCAGACCAAGCCCTGGGCACGTGGCATACAACCATGAAGAGGCACTTGCTTTTGAATGCGCACTCAGTTAGTGCAGGGATTTGCGTGATTTCCAAAATAGACCTTGAAGGCAAAATCGACGACTGCAGGTTTTCACAAATTTCACAATAAAAATGTTTTTTCATTTTTTGCGCCCGAAAATATTTTTGCTGCAAAGCTTGTCTTTGATACAATTTAGGAAATTTGAATGCACATGTTGCATATCTGAAGCACACCATTGGCGTAAAATGAAAGCGTCATGGGGAAAAAATGTAAGCATTCTTGCATTTTTTGTGGCCAAGATGACCATAATTGGAAACAATGTAAACGAAAACCTACTTCACAATGCGGTCATGATGACCATAAAGCCCGAAATTGCTCATTGACATTATTGGAGAAATATTATGTTCTCGAGCATGATATTATATACAATAAATTGTATATTCCAAAGTCATGGGTCGATGACTTTAAAGTCTCATTGGAGAGAGCATGAAATTGGTTTTGTGTTGATGGTAAAAACTTATACCATAGATATTTGCATTTGGATCTCATCAAAGATTTGAAAGAGAGAGCTAAAATTTTGCATGAGTTTCTTCATACAAGGAGATTTCTAAAAAAAGTATTGAGAGCATGGCATAACCTAGCAGATGAGGGGGTATTTGATGATGATAATGACCATGATGAACATGGGATTGGTGGGAAAATGATGGAGATTGGAGTGAAGAGAGAGGACCCTATGAGTCAAGAAAGCCAAGGAGAGTCCATGATTAGCTCCATACTCACATCTTGCACCAATAACCAAAGCATTGTGAATCAAATTGCATCAATTTTTGATGGAGAATTGCATAGTTTTGATGTCGTACATGATGATGATGACATGGATTTGTTTATTGAGTACCATGAGGTGACTCAAGAAATTAATGATTGCAACTCTAAAAATGAATGCTTTGTTGAAATTCATAAAGGAACATTGAAGAAAAATCAAGATGAAAATGATCTCTCTTTTCTTGTTGATGACGAAAATGATGTCATTGATGCTTTTGTGAATTCTCTCACATTGAAAGAAGATTTTGGTGGCTTACATGATGCTGAAATGGTGACTAACCAAAATGATGTTTTTGTTGATGAAATTTTCAAACATGAACAACAAAGTTTGGTGTGCGTGAGCAACCTATTTCACAAATTGATGCTATGCTAAATGAATGTTTTCTTGAGGCAATGTTGTGTGATAGGATATGTTTATTTATCCACACAATTAGTGACTATATAAAGCATGATGGGGCATGTATGCATATCCATGCTAGGAAATGTGATGATGATGTGATTTTAGTCAAACTAATGCTTATTTTTGTGCATGATGATGCAAAAATCTTATGTCTTTTTCTCATTGTAAGCCTAGAAGGAGATCATGTTTGGTGTCTTGAAGTCCAAATTGCATCAAGGAATGAAGTTTCTCTTTGCACAAATAACATGGAGCTAATGTTTTTGGATGCCAATGTTGTTAAAAGCATAGATTTACAAAATGAATCCAAAGCTTGCAATGTTTTTGACAAAGGATGTGTCAAAGCAAAGGATTTTTTGTTGAAGAATTCTAATTCTTGTTTGCAAAACAATGAAGCTTATTTTGAAGTGGTTGGCTCAAAGGTGGAATCTACTCAATTGAGGGGAGATTTTCTCATTACTTTATGGTTCTACAAGTTTGTTTTGTATGAGCTCTTATGGATGTTGATTTACTTGATGGGTTCCCAGCCCTGGCATGTTGCCAATAAATGGTGCACTTGTATTCACATTTTTGGTGAGAAGACACACTATACCTAGTCTGGTGATTGTAATGCAATATATAGCTTTAGGAAGTGTATTTGTGCATCTTGGATTAAGTTCCACGCACTGTGCTTTATATTTTCTAAATGCTTGGGGAAAAAAGGGCGGTGTTTCATGGTTTATTGTGGTGCATATGTGTACCTTGGAGTAGACTCCAAGCACTGCACTTTGCATCATGGTATTCTATGAGCACTGAGATTTTGGAACAAGGGATTTGTGGGTATCGAGTCAAAAGTTTTTTTCTTTGAAAAAACTTTTTACCACCGAACGGTGCCAGGTGTTGAACCATAAAGTGCACCACTCCCTAGGCTTTAGACTAAGGTCTATGGGAGGAATGAAGAGGCACCTTGCGGGAAGTGCCAAGGGGCATGGGAACTTTATAAAAGAGGGTTCTTATGTTGTAATCAATGAATCAATATCATGTGAATGAATGGGGAAAGTTATGTCTCTCTCTTTGTCTCGTGTCATCTCTCTCTCACGCTCTCTCTCTAACCGCTAACCGCCACTTCTCTCTTTCTCCCCCTTCGACAATAAGCTTTTAGAAGCGCATCCAACTGCTTGTTTACCTTGTCTGCCAGTACAGATCCTCCTGATCCTGCACTTTTGGGTTCTGCTATTTCCTTGGGTGCTATTACTGTTGTGGTGTGTGAGCTTAAGCTAGCTAAATCCTCTAACCGCTCCAATCTGTCCTTGGTATGTTTCAACTCCTCGGATAGGGCTGTTTGCTCTCGTTCTTTCCTAGCTTTCCTACGCGCCTTTCTAGCTTTCCAAGTGCTTCTCTAATTTTTCGTTTCTGAACTTTGGGCATCGGTTTTTGGTTCTTCAACTATGGGTTCAGTCGTCCTTCTTTGGGCTTGGGCCCGTGTTACCGCTTGAATAGGTATGATTGTTTCATTTTCCGATCCTCCACTGGAAGGTACTGTTTCTAACATGTTCAAGGTGGTTTTTGGTCCCTTGCTTGGGTTTTTAGGGCAATCGGGAATCAAATGAGTAATTCCGCATTCTGAGCAATACGCATTGACTCTAATGATTTCATCATGAGGGCAGTCTCTCAACCAATGGTCTCCTCCACACTTGTAGCAGGGTCCCTTGGGTTGTTGAGGTGCTCCTTGAGCTCCTCTTTGTTGGTAAGCATGTCTCTGTCCTCCCATGCCTCCATTGGCTATGAACATCAGTGTTCGTTCATCTAGGCTATATCTTCCTTCTCCCGCGTCCTGTGCAGCAGTTGGTGGTCCTTGATTCCCTATCATGCTCCATGGTTCTGGTGTCGAGGGTTCTTCTGGTGGATAATAGACAGGGTTTTCCGCATATCCATTGGGATCTTCATAATATTCATGCATAGGCACCAAAGCCTTTTCTTCTGATTCAGTTACTGTTGGTGTGTATCTTATACCAACTGGTCGTAATCCTGGTAGGGGTGGTTGTTGTCCCAACACCGGTTGTGGTCTTTCTACACCTACAGGTCTTGGTAAGTTTCCTGCTTGATATCTAGGCATCGGTGGAACTTGAGGGGAAGCTACTGGCGCTTGGGGAGCGTAAGGTCTCTCTCTCACATATCCCTTGTTATAATAACATTCCTTGGTCCCATGGTTTGTCCATTTTTGTTCAATAGCACACCACTTGGGCTGTTTAGCCGGGGGTTTGGTGTACAAGTTGATCTTTTTTAGCACCTCATCTATGAGCTACTCCTGGTTTACAGCTACTTTTCCTTTTGGTACTATCTTAGAAGACTTGCTTCCACTTTGCTGTGAAGATGAATCGTCATCAAGGTCCTTGAACTCCCCTTCCTTGTAAACCACACAATTGTCCACAAGGTAAAGAGCCTCCTTGGTCAACTCATTCAATGTCGTGCTCCTCTTCATATGTAAGTCTTTCTGGAGATCTGCATTCCTTAGTCCTTGGATGAATATCAGCATAAGTCTGGACTGAGTTGGCAGTTCTTCAACAGGACAGAACTTAACATATCTTTTTAGTCTTAGGGCTGCCTTTCGTACAAATTCTCCATCTTTCTGTTTGAATTTATGGATTTGTGAGACGGTATTATGAGCTATTCCCCTTTGAGAGAATTCCTCAATAAACTCATCAAACACTTCCTCCATCGACTCATAGTCTCTACGCTCTACAGAGTCAAACCTGGTGGCAGCATCTTCCTCTAGGGTTAGTCTCTTGGGTCTCTTGGGTCTCTAGGCTACATGATCTCTTGGGTCTCTGCTTCCTGTGTATTTCTTGTTTACCCATTTTTGCACTTGAGACGGTCTAATTTTTTGATGGTCTACAAACCTCATCATTGGATCACCCTGTCCCAGTCGATACACCTCCTCAGGCCTTCTGTAATAAGCTGGTTCCTCTCCCAATGGTGCTCCTAAGCCATAATTTCTAACGGTTCTCACTGGAGGTGGTTCTTCTCTTCAAACTCGTTCCATGGGTGGTCCTCCAGGCTCTGTTGACCCTTGAGTCTTTGGCTTACTCTCTGCCTGATACCTTGAATAGAGTGGTGGTTCTTGCAAATCTTTGAGCCCTCATGCGCCTTGATAACCATCTCGGTTTCGATCTGGTTCCATTGTTGCACTCTGTCAAAGCCATGCCTGCAATGATGGCTGGTTTGCTCGTTGGTCTTGGTTGTTGAATGCTTCCGGCCGGGTGGAATGTGAGGTAGTGTCATACTCATCTGAAAAAGGATTCGTTGACTTGCTTGGGGTGTGGGCGGGGGAATTAGAAAATTTCAGAGGTCATTTGGAGGGCCATATGAAGAGAGAGAAAAATAGAGCGCGTCCAATGAGCACGAAGGCTACGTTACATAGGAAAGTACGTGGAAAGACTCAAAAAATAGGAAAATAGCATAAAACTTTCACGAATCTAGGATTGTAGCATCGTAATTTCCCTCCTTTTACCGAGCTTTTAGGTGCTTGCATGTGGTCCCACTTCTGATATTCTCTTATGGTCATTAACGTACTGGAGGGTGACCATTAAGCCCGCACAAGATATTGGAATTTTAAAACACTTTCCCTCCATTAGAATGCTTTCAAAGTGAATCTCCCTCCACTAAATCTTTTCTCTGAGAGCTATGGCATCCACGTCTTCTCGCCCAAGAGGCTCCAGGTGTTTACTGTCTCTCACACCAACAACCAACAACTGCACTTTGCCTAGAAGGCCAAGTAGTAGCATATCCTCAATTACAATACCAGCTTCAATAAGTGCAGAGAACCAATGGGTTGGACAAAGGATAAACAAAGGTTCATGGGTCCTCATGCAACCAAGAAGAACCAAGAGGTCTAGTGGTATCAACGTTTACCGCTCAGCATGGAAGGCCAAAGTGTTGGATTTCAAAGTTGAAATCGGCAAAAGATCTGTAAAGGAAGTTCTTGTTCAGCATGTGTTTACCCATCCTGAGGTGATAGCAAACGGTGGAAATGTATCAGATATACATCAACCACGTTGCAATTGTAAGTACTCTTGACATGTGAACTTACTGATACTCTCATTATAACTTTTCTTATATATTTTGCAATGTTTCTCCCGCTTGTTATGAGCAATGTCTCCATTCTTCACAGCTCAATTACATTAGATTTGTCATTTGTACTTATTGATACTCTTAGTTTAACTCTTCTTATATATATTGCAGATGTTTATCCCTCTTCTTATGAGCAATGGGAGCCTGTGGAGTGCATAATAGGCCTCTTCCATGTTGTTCATGCCCACATTGGTTCTCTACAGTATTCAGAGAGGAGCAGCAAAAGACTGGCTGATGAGGGAATCTTTTTTTATGACCACTTTTACCAACTCAGCTCAGGGAATAAGAATGGCATGTTGGTGAAAGTACCTCTACCAACCGATTGGAACACTGTGGACTGGCCAGTTCCCGAGGAAACAATGGTGGAGGCAATGCAAAGTAAGCTCTACAAGGATATACAAAGGTCTCTACGTAGCTCTATTACCACCAAACTGGTTAGAATTGCAAACTTCTATCCTGTTGCACTCTTCATAGAGCTGTTTCATAGCTACAACATCCGAGTTACGAAAACTATGTTCATGTGCAAGTCATTTCAGCAGTCATCCTGTGACAAACTTCTTGACAAAGGATGGTATGCAAAGGAAGAGATTGGTTTACGGTGCGAGGTCGCGCTTGATACTCTAGTTGTCAAGTACATGATTGCAAGCCAATCACTGTTACTCTCGTTTTGGTATATGCGATCACAAATGCTCAATGGTAAGTACATTCCTATGGACCAGGTTTCTACAGGTTTGGAAGATAATCCTGCTGTGGATGTGGAAGTGATTGATAAAGAGCATGGCCTACTGTTGGTGGTTACAATAAGGGAGCTATGCAGTCTTCAGCATTTGCGGCATGACATAATTGAAGAGTCAATGGACAAGGACCTATCAGATTTTTCCTTTTTCCTAGCTGGCCGTAAGGTGATGCGGCGAAGGGAAAAAGATATTTTGTGCAAAGAGTTGGATGGTCGGGTTGAAGTAGTGTCAATGTAACAGATATTCTTGTGAACCCAAGTGTATACAAATGACTTTCAAGACATGAAGTTTATTGAGCTCATTTTTTAATTGTGCCCTGTGAAAAAGTGTGCTTGAAATACATTTCTTTACCATGTCAAATCTCTCTCTCTCTCTCTCTCTCTCTCTCTCTCTCTCTATGTTAGACAAGACAAAGACATGATAGAAGAGTCATCTTAATTCATTAGAAAGTACAAACTCGTCCGTGAACAATGGAATGAGATACAATTTCTGTAAGTATGGAATCAGAATGTCTTCAAGGTAAAAATCGAAGGAATGCCCCTCGAAAGAAGGTGGTGAGACAGTTGTTCCCGGCGGATTTAGTTCTCCCTTTTCAGGAGTATCATCAATTAGTAGTGTATTAGTTGCATCAAAGGGTACACCGATTTGGCTAAACGGTTTGTACAAAAGAGGTAAGTGTGGTATTTTAGGGTGGTAGTGGCCCTCAACGGTAATGCATTTTCTTTGATCATACAAAAAGGCAAAATCTGACGTGTGAGCGTGGCATACACTGCAAACTATTGCAACTAGTGGCGACAAGTTTTGCCTTTGCATTGAAGACCATATGGAAACTCTGAAGTGCAGAAGAAGAAACTGAATAAATTCCTTGGTTCCTGGACGAACCACGACTCGACAAGTTCCCATCCGAAACATTTGCAAATCCTCAAAGGGTCCTCTGTCACCGAGAGGCACCTGCATCAGCAGCAATCCATTGACGTCCAAGATAATCAACCTCTTTAAAAGTTGACAAGTACATATAAGTAGTTAGAAGCTGAACATATTTTGCCATACTTGAATAGACATTACCGGAACAACCGTATCTACAGGTAGCAAGGGTCCATACTGGGTCTCTGTAGTGTTCATGTCGTTGTTGCTCTCCTCTGCTTTATCTTCATAGTCATCATTCACATCTTCATTAGGGGTCTCCCTCATGGCTCTTTCTGCCTCATTCAAGGTTTCCTCCAAGGTCTTTTCCTCTCCCTCGGTTGATCGGCTTGCCTCATACATCCTTGCCTGATCCATATCATTTTGCTCATCCCTAGGCCTGCTTTTCTCATCCATATCCTTTTGCTCATCTATAGGCCTGCTTTCCTCATCTTGGGTTTCAGCCATAGGCTCTTTTGGCTCCTCCACTGGCTGACTTGGCTCTTTCATCGGCTCCTCCACTGGCTGACTTGGCTCTTTCATTGTCTCCTCTGGTTGTACCCTAGCACCTTCCATATGCTCATTTGACATTTCCTCATCCTCGGCTCTTTCATCTTCTGCTGATATGACCCCCTCGGCCCATTGTGATTCCACTGTATCGGATGTAGGGGTTTGTCGTGGTGGCACGTCATGTTTTGTTAGATCAATAGTGCGGTCATCCAAGCCGCTATCTTCAAGCTCTCTGGGGCTAGACATAGTAAGCAGGTGTTGTATTAAACTTACCCGGTATCTTTGCAAATAATAATATGTGTAGTTTTTTAAAGCACTCTGCAAAATTGAAAGACCACATGGTGAGAATTCTTTTATAGACTAAACCAAAACTAACTGAATGCATTGCCAAATGGGTACCTTAGTCATGAAAGGTTTTAATGCAAAGTAGCTTTGCAGGACATATTCTGCATGGAGAAGACATCTCCAGCCGCAAGAATTTCCATCGGTTTGATTTGGGCCAGGTACATCTTTGATTGGGGCCTTGTATAGTTCATACCTTCCACATAGCTTGCCATAGGCAAGCAACAACCTCTTTATACAACTGCACAAAGCAATGTCAAGATGTTAGCATGAGGCTTCAAATTTACATGGATATCTATAAGAAACACTTTCTGATACAAAACACTTACAGCCTAATTTCAGGGTGGGTTCCTTTTATTGAATTGAACACCCACACTACTGGTTGGTCAACATCAAGGCATATGAGACTCCAGTGATGGTTGTTCTCATATGGAAAGATGATGACAGTAACTTCCAGCATAGCACAGTGGAGAAACCAACTCTCAAAGGTCCCAGATGGACTGTTCTTTTGTCTAATAATCACTGACATTTGTGGATCAAGAAGAAACACCTCTGTGTGGGTGTGCAGTGGGAGTTGACTTTTGATCAGGCTGCAGAGACTCTACCTGAGTTAGCAAACCTATTATCTGAGTTTTCAAAGCTAGCAAGATAGTAACACTTACTTAAGACAAGCATAGATAATTGTGTCTGAAATCTGAGCATCTGGATTCTGCAATAAATTAATGTCCACTTTTTCCAGAGCTAGCTTTCTGGCTCCATCTACAAATGGTATCTCTGCAAGCAAACCATCCTTCATTGAAAGTAGAGTTTCTTGATTGCTTGCCTCTATGGACAGGGTCACATTGCACTCTGTTTGCCTCTGGGACTCCACTGCTACTTTTGCTTTCTCCTTAAGCTCTGCTTCCCTCATGTCCTCTGTTTGGCGAGCAATAGTCTCTGCCCTTGCCCTTGTATTCACATCATGTGTGACATCTACAACTGTGAGTTGTGGCACTAGCTCCGGGGGGTATAACAAAATTTCCCTCATTTTCTTATCCTTGCAGACATTGAGGACCAGTAGTTTGTCATACCTCCACCTTATTCTTTTCAGTGTCTCACTATCTTTGTCCATTATAGTAACCCTGTGGGCATGGGCTGCAACAATGGTCATGTCACTGAAGTACTCGAGTAGGAAGTCCTCTGTTGCTTCCTGTAGAGCCATTAATGCCACCACCTTCCACCTTTTGGTGCCCCAGGTAGCTTCATCACATATGGACCTCACCATCCTCTAGAAGGGCAGCTTTGGTATGCATAAATCTACACATTTCTGATTTCTCTGAAAAGTCCCATGCAGGTTTGCAACTTCTTCATCCTTGGCCCTTTCAGAATTTTATTTGGTTTTCCAGGTCTTTTCTTTGGGGTTGCAGATCTGCTACTTGCTTTAGATGCTAATCCTGGTCCCTTGCCTGCCTTCCTTGCAGTGGCTTTTGTTCTAGCCATTTCACTGTACACAAAAAGAAGAGTCTCTCTCTCTCTCTCTCTCTCTCTCTCTCTCTCTCTCTCTCTCTCTCTCTCTCTCTCTCTCTCTCTCTCTCTCTCTTTGTATAGCTTAGCATATTTAAATAGAGAGAGAGAGAGAGAGAGAGTGAGAGAGCCCATTACTAAAGGCGCGTGCGGAGCACGTTTTTACCTCAACAAACACCTCCGCGCGCCGTTAGTATAAGGTAAAATAAATACTCTCTCTCTTTCTCTCTCTCTCTCTCTCTCTCTCTCTCTCTCTCTCTCTCTCTCTATAACACTCAGACATACACTGGTCAATGCACAGTACTAACGGCGCGCATAGAGACATGCACACCGGTTATGCCTCTCTACGCGTGCCTTTGGTATAGAGAGAGAGAGAGAGAGAGAGAGAGGGTATGCGTGTGTGTGTGTGCGTGCCTGTATTTGTGTGTGTGTAAGTTATATTTGTGTGTGTGTGTGTATGTGTGTGTTTGTATTTTTAAGATGTGTGTCTGTGTGTTTGTGAGTGTGTGTGTGTGTGTGTGTGTGTATGTGTGTGTGTGTGTGTGTGTGTGTGTGTGTGTGTGTGTGTGTGTGTGTGTGTGTGTGTGTGTGTGTGTGTGTGGGTTGTTTGTTAAGACTGTGCTTGGTACTGTGACAGAAACAGAGATAGAGAGATAGAGGCAAAGGCAGAGGGAGAGGCAGACCTTCGTTATGTCGATGGGTCGGCTTGCTGTCGGAGACGCAGACGATGGCTCTTGCACTCTCTCTCTCTCTCTCTCTCTCTCTCTCTCTCTCTCTCTCTCTCTCTCTCTCTCTCTCTCTCTCTCTCTCTCTCTCTCTTTCACTCACTCTCTTTCACGAGGTGTGGTTTTTCTCTCTCTTGACCTCTTTATATGACGTACAAAAGTATACGGTCTCAAGAATGACCACACGTGTGACAACATGCAAATATACTCTAATTTATAGTGACACGTGGGGCGCCGCCGTGTGTATCCGTTATAAGTGTGATTTTGAGAGAGAGAACAATAGAGAGAGAGAGAGAGAGAGAGAGAGAGAGAGAGAGAGAGAGAGAGAGTGAGAGAGAGAGCCATAGAAAGAGAGAGAGTGATAAAGAGAGAGAGAGAGAGAGAGAGAGAGAGAGAGAGAGAGAGAGAGAGAGAGAGAGTGATAGAGAGACAGAGAGAGAGAAAGAGAGAACAGATTGTGAGAGAGATAGAGAGAGGGAGAGACACAGATTGAGAGAGAGATAGAGAGAGGGACTCCTTACTATCAGAGAGAGAGAGAGGGAGGGAGAGAGACAGAGTCAGTTTGACACACAAAAAGCAATGGAGGAGACACCTCCCTTGGAGTTCATGCAAACCCCACCAACAAAAGGTGATCTCTCACTCTTTCTCTCTGTATTTCCAACAGTTGGTACAAATTGTGTGTGTGTGTGTGTGTGTGTGTCTAAACAAAGAAAAACCCAGACTGTTGTTCAACACACACACCTCAACACATACTTCCATAGACAGAGACACACACACACATACACACACAGACACACACACACAGACACACACACACAGATATATACACATTCTCTCTCTCCCTCCCCTCTCTGTACACATTACTAACAGCACGCAAAGCCAACCAAACACTGGCTCCAGCTCTCTCCGCTCGCCTATAGTATAGTTATGACTCTCTCAAAAGGCACGTTTACATCTTTACGCATCTTTCCCTCAATTGCACTTAAGGCGCGCGGAGAGAGTTGCAAAAGGCACTTTTTTGTCCTTGCGCGCCTTTAGTACAAATAGACACATACAAAGAGAGAGAGAGAGAGAGAGAGAGAGAGAGAGAGAGAGACTATGTGTGTTTTTGTTTGTGCTTTGGTGAGAGACAGATATATATATATATATATATATATATATATATATATATATATATCTGGAGAGAGAGAGAGAGAGAGAGAGACTTGTCTTGTTTCCTGATGAATAGGATTAAGGTCCAGTAGGCCGAAGAGGCTGAAACCTGATCCAGAGCTTGTGCCAGGATTTCAACCCTTGCAGGCTTAGTTGCTTAATGTATCTGCCAAAAGAACTGTTGACTTTTGTCAGGACATATCTGAAGAAAAGTCAATTGGTGAAGATCAATCAGAGAGGTCACCAGGGCAAGAGGATCCCTCACCCTACAAGGCTGTGGTGCCCTCTACAGTACTTCTGAAGAAAAATACAAGAAAGAGGAATATAGACTTCTCAGATGATACAGATGTGCTAGAAGGAAGTCCCTGTGCAACTAAATGTAAATACAAAGAGGATGTGTCTTCTCTGGAAGACCCAGCTGCAACTGATGAGAGGCTGTTTGATTTTGCAGCATCTTGTGGTGCTGGGGACAAGTTTGATCTAGTTCATTCTATGTTTAATCCAAAGTTTGACATTGAGGACCTGTTAGCTCAGCACAGTAATTTATTGCAGTCCTACAGAGATAAGTTTGAAGTTATGGTGCAGGTAGGAAGGGTTGTTCTGCCTACTATGACTCTTGTGCATTTAAATGACTGTGGTGGAAAGGGACAGGGACTGAAGAAGTATAGGGACTTACCACCTTCTTGCCGACATTCAGCCTGCCCTTTGCATCAAAAAGAATGCAAACTCATTCAAGAAGCCTTTGGCTTTATGATTTACCTGAACAGCCTGTTTGGATTCCTCATGCAGAATCCTGATGAGGTGTTAGAGGAGTAGGATGCAGCACCAGATGAAGAATGCGAGGAGACAACTCATATGCAAGAAGTCGAGGAGGTTGAAGACACAGTCGACCTTGAGGTTGAGGCAATTGAAGTACAAAGAAGTAAGATGCTCTCTGTGAAAACCACAGAAATCAAACTTCCATTGGATGTCAGTAACTTCACTGAGAAGCATGCTCAGATGATGTTGCTTGCTGTGCCTGACTTCAGGATTGGAGACAGGACCTATATCTTCTTACATGATGTGCAAAGTTTCTTTTATTTAAGGGAGGATTTCTCGCTGGCTATTATTTCCAGAGTCCAAGAGGAGAGGAGTGGATTTGTTTCAGAGGATAGTAGTGATGATGAGGCAATGGAAACATCCAGCAATCCAATGGAATGCCTTCGAAGATGCTTTGAGAAAGCTGAAAAATACAAGGAGACACTATCTAATGAAGCCACCTTCCAAGCAATAAGACAAAGCCTAAAACCATCAACAAGTAACAAAGAAGTGGAGGATTGGTTTAACCATTCAGGTCAGGGGTCAACTACATCTGTAGACCTGTGGCAAGAAAACCTCTTTCTGCAGGATGAGAGCTTCATGGTAACTCTCTCTCTCTCTCTCTCTCTCTCTCTCTCTCTCTCTCTCTCTCTCTCTCTCTCTCTCTCTCTCTCTCTCTCTCTCTCTCTCTCTCTCTCTCTCTCTCTCTCTCTTTGTGTCACTTCAGACATGGCATGTGCAGTCTTGGATTGCTAACAAGGATGACTTCCTTCGGCGCCGGACAAGAGAGTATCGAGGAAGGGATACGGCCCTAGCACAGTACCTTTCAAAGCTTTGCGAGTCGCCGATAGTAGTTTTTCACAATTCCATGTCACAAGAGGGTTCAATAGCAACTTACACATTCAAGACACTATCACACTTCTTGGGTGGACCGGTGCTGCCCAAAAGTGCAGATAAAGTCATTCTTGTGGACAAAGTGTTTGCTAGAGATTGTTTTGGTTACTGCCCAGGCTATACAGGTGGTCGGGCAGCGTATTACTACACCTACATAGCAATGGCACTAGCTCTTGGTAGACAAAACCCAGATGAACTTTTAGAGTATGGCAAACATCTCATGATTCGTTACAAGGGTGACGTGCCAAAAAACAAAATTGAACCTTCAAAATCTTGATACACTTCAAGTAGCAATTGTATAAGATCATGTATTACATAAATTTTGTACAATGTCATCCACTCAGAGTATCTTTCTCCACTTGTGATTCACATACACCATTGTCTCTCTCCACCTTCGTTGACTTTCACGAGCTCCGGAGTTGTTGTATGCCATTGATCTTTTAACTTTTTGTTGTTGTAAATGTCTGATGGCTTGTGCTGTTGCTGAATTTGCCAAGAGTTCTTTTGCCTGCATTCAATGAATGATTCTACGATAGAACCATTCAAATAGTTCTCTCAAACTGTTAGCCTTGATTCGAGAGCCACCATGTCGTGTGTGCCTGAAATAAGCATTTCTTGCCATGTAATGAGACTTTTCCATCCCTTGGGTATTCCATATTGCCGGGTTCTCGTACTTCTGTATAAAATATGGAAAATGATTGAAGATGATGTGCTGGATATGAAAACAGATTATTTAGAATGTTTTACAGGCACATATTTGCACATAAGAGAGAAAGAAATACATGATAATACCATGTAGTGAGTAATCTGGGTGTCTGTCCATGCTGTCTTGAATGATTTTTTCAGAAGGTTGAGATTTTCCTTGAACTTGTTCATATCACCTTGTGACCAGTCATCTTTGTCGCACATCAAAAATAGGATGTCTATTGATCGCCAAACCTCAGCCTTCGCGTTACGAGTAGTTGGTTCGTGGTCTTTGACTGCAATATGTAGCTTTTTCCAGATCTGATACTCTACCTTGCTAACATAAGATGTGTTATATATTTTTCCATGTTTTGTTAGCTTTGGATCTCTTGTACCTTGGGGCTTAGATAAAAACCTCCGTGCCTTCACCCCACCGATGGATGGTTTGCATGGGACATCCTTCTCAGCAGTTGATCTCTTTTCATCCCGCTGGATTTTCACATTGCCACCATGAAGCCCCATATCCGACAGTACCATTTCTAAGCACTGCAGGGCTACTTGTCGTTCTGCGGAGTTCTTAATCTTCCAAGCAAACCCGATGTATAAGTAGACCAATTTCTCCACAATTCTACAAAGGGCATGCATTGTACAAATGTGGACATTCACAAGTGGTATTTTCAAAACCGGTCGAAAAGCAGGATCCTCAATGTGACGTGTTGGATCTTTTCTCCACCACTTTGGGTCCATGACCTTTGCAGGCTCCATGCAGAACAAACACGGTGACTTTGCCATTGCACCCATTCCACAATTATACATGCACTTTAATGTTTTGAGGTCACCTGCAAGATGCCACTGAACTTGAAAGTCTCCCCTTCCATCTAGACGTAGTACCTCTCCCTGGTTAGTCCGTCGATCAATCACCTCCGGAATATTAGTTTGATGGAACACCCAATATAGAATCTCATGATCTTCTTTCTTTACCTGCAACACAAAATAAATGAGACTTAAGTAGATGTGAACATTTGAGCTTACCTGAGAATCTCGCTTACCTCAAACGCACCAAGCCACCATATGTTAGATTCTGATTGAACACTAAAATATAAAGGATCATCACTGGGACACTTTGAGAGGGCTCTATTCATTAAAGTAATAGTAACACGCTCTAGCTTTTTCTCTTTAACAAGCTCACACTCATCCAGTTTTAACACAAAATGTAATACCCCACGTGACTCTTCAAATGTGATGTTGTAAAACTCCACCATTCTCTTCTGTAATATCCGCAGGTCCATAAAAATATTGTTGAACTCATCGTATGCCATGTTTGCTCCATGGCCACTGTAAGTTGCTTTAATATGAAAGGGTTGTCCAAGATAGTCTCCTTGTGCCTCGTTAAGCTGAAGCCTCTCTTTCCAAACACTTGAGGCTGATGGTAGAAGTTTGGATTTTATACCCTTCCTAACAAAGATGGATGAGACAGACTTTTGGATAGCCGAATATCCTCTTTTGCTTACACCAAGTGAATCAAGTGTGCCTTGTATCTCTTTTGCAGGCACTGAGTTCTCTGAAATAAAGCGGTCCACTGCATTTCGTTGTAGGACCTTAAACTTCTTGTCATGTACTATATCTGCTGCCAGGCTTCTACTTATAAGTGGCTTCAATCTCTTTCCTATATTGGCTTTGGGGTCAATGTTTTCCTTGTCAAGATAGATTGAATCTCTACATGAAGACAATGCATAAGTAAATAACAGAAAATTTGCTTCACTAACACTATTTAGGCACATGAAAACAATGCATAACAAGAAAAAACAAAAAGATTACTTAACTAAGACAATGTAGCCAACCAAGAAGCATCACCTTAATGCTCGGATTCTTTTCTTGAGACCTCCTGATGCAACCTGCAATGTTTCAAGATTGCGCAATTTCTTCTTTCGGATACGACCACCCAAGATGGTGTCCTTCATTTGACAACTTCTCACCTTTCCTTTCAGTTCTTGTACCTCTGTTTTATGTTTCAAAATGGTAACCTGATCTGTAGAATGTAAATGTGAAAGGCGAACAATCTCACATTGTTGAGCTTGGAGAATGCTCTTGTAAGTTTCAGCTTCTCTTGTAAGTGATTAACAATAACCCAGAAGGCCCTTTTCTCCATCACCAGCAAAGGTCAATAAGCTTGTAGGATTGACGAACGGTGGAGACGCATTAGTCATTGGATTCTTAGGGTAGAGAGAGCCTCTCATCCAGATATCTATGTGTTTAGCTCCTTGAGCTCTGAGCGTGTCTATGGAAGCGGGAGGTATATGTGTGTTTGTTTTACTGCGCTTAATCAATGGTTGGTACTCATTGTCCAAATCAATGTGAAGGTGATATTTGGCTCGTTTCTGGGTAACATTTGTGCCATTTGAGGAGTGCGCCATTAGCCAAATGTGCAGGTTTAATGGAAAGTGAATAGCGGTTGCGCCTTCGTCCCTCCATGTTAGCCTCATTCCCTCCATATTGACGAGGTTCATTCAATGCAACTGAAAAGAGGATTATCCCTCAATCACTACGAACAAATGTTCAGAAGAGTAAGGAATCTACTTAAAGTACACTTTTTGAACTTTTACTATGAAAGACCCAGCTCTTTTATTTGCCATTTTTTCTAGAGAGAGAGTGCAAAAAATACAGTTTCTTAGAAGGCCCTCCAAATGACCTCCGAAATTTCCTAATGTGTGGGCGGCTCTTGGCACTTCCTCAGGGGCATATGCTGATGCTCCTGTGCCTATTGCTCTCTCTACTTCCTCTGGGAGAATACGTTGGTATTCTCGCCTATATCTATCAACAAAAACTACGCCCCTCCCTGTAGCAGTTTCATAAGAAAATAAGTAAAGAACCTTGTCTTTGCTTAGTTCGTTTACGTATGGTTCTTTGCTGCGAAAGTAAGAGACTATGCCCTCGCTCTCATGTTTGTAGATTCCCACATTCTCATTATAAGTTGGAACCCTGGTTGTTTTCTTATCATACATAAATATAGCTCTGGTCCGATCAATGTTTGGTGGCGGTTCTTGAGTTTCTGAAACCATTTTCCCTTTCACCACGTTATCTCCATATCTGCTGTAATCTTCAGGGTTACTAACTATTAAATAGTGGTTCCCCTTTTCGTCTCGGAACCTATCTCCATCATCATACACTTGGATTATCTCCAATCTTTGAGCTGGCCTCTCTTCGATACAAATGCACTTGCGGCATCGATAGTCTGAATAGACTAGGGCTCCTCTCGAGTTTGTTCCCTCTGATGTTGGTCAATTTATGCGAAAAATCTGAATTCAGTCTTTGCTTCGTCAAATGAGCAAACAAGGTCCAAATCCACTTCTGAAAGAAGTTCTGGAACCCTTAAGACAAATGGAATCTCACTATCTATGCCAGGTCAAATTTTCTTTGCAGCATGCCCTAATAGACATCCTACGCGTAGGATGTCTCCTATTGTGTTTTTCCTGGATTTTTGCACTGTTGTTCCCTCTTGTTGTGCTGAGCTTATAGCTGCTTTTACTTTTTGATTTGGACACCTATTAGCTGGTCAATGAGTCAGAAATCTATTTCGACGGCCTGTTGATGGTATTGATCAGTCTAATCAACTCCAAATTGGACCAAAATTGACTAGGAGGCTTGCCTTAGGCTATATAACACCTTACTATGCTCAAAGTCAAAGTCTGGCTTCAATTTCTTGCATTAGACATCCTACGTATAGGATGTCTATTTCTTCAGAATGGCTTCAAACTCAAATCCCAGGCTCCCCTTGAGTTGCTGATCACTTTGGTATACTCAGAATTCAGTTTAAAGTCCCAAATCACTCAAAAGACATACTACGCGTAGGATGTCTTTTTGGCCTGTTTGACCCCAGATTTGTCCCACAGCTTCCCCTTAATGTCAGTAACCCAGTGGTATGCTTAGATTTTGTTTTGGATGTCAAAAGTCCCAAATTTCAACTGTTTTTGCTTTTTTTAGTCAAAAGTGCTAAAGTCTGCTTTGAACCCAATTTTCTTACCCAAATGAGGTGAAACCCCTTTCAGTCACTCAATATATCATGCAAGATATGATCATGCAACCATCTTATGGTTTTGGTCCCAAAATAATGTTTTGGCACTATTTGGGTAGGATGTCTGGCAATTTCAGTCAATCTCGCCTTATCCTGTCAAGATATGGCCAAATTTCCACTTTCCACTTGAAATTAGGGTAAACCCTACCTTTTGAACACACTGGTCAACTCAAAATCCCAAAATTCCTCCCAGATTAGCCTGTAGACATCCTACGCGTAGGATGTCTCCAGCTTAAAATTAAAGTTTTTTTCTGACAGGAATGCTCCTGATGCTCTGTAGATCTATCAGAAACACTCACAGTAACTTTTGGACTTCAATTACGCTTTCAAACACACTTTTGCGTCTTTTACAAACTTGTAATGATTCTACCAAGCAAGTGTACATGCATGAAATGCTCTAGATCCTGAATCATGATGTCCTACTTACTCTACTCCTACCTATCGTGTGAAATGGTGATAATGGTGTTTTTGGTTGCTTTTTGGCCTCTCCGGACTCTCAAGCTCTCCTCTCACCGCTTCTACCACTCCAACTCCTACTCTAGGAATCGACTACTACCTAAAACTATCTAAGTCAACCTCGTCTACCCAAGTCGAAGGATCTAGGCCAGACACACGCTTCCTAGACTCCCTCTAAGACCTAGAGAGTCCTCTACCCTCTGATCCTATCTAAATGTAAAGCGAGACTCTTGGCAAGCCAAAAATCCCAATCCTCAAGGATTAGTCTCGATCAGCTACCTAAGGTTTTCGTCCCTGACAGCGGCGCCAATGTTGAATGGAGACGCCGCGACGGACGTCAGCACAGCGAGAACTCACCTAACATGTAATGTCAGCTAAGGACGAAGCTCGACCCGCAGGCGCGTGGAAGCAAGTATAAGGTGTCAACCTACACTCGACCGACTCCTAACTAATTCCTACAGAGGTCTCTACGAATTGTCTAAGTCAAAGCCTTCAAGAGTGCAAGAGAGGAAACTTCCTACAGTGCTTTCTAGAGCCGAACACCCATCAAACAATCTCGAAACACCATAGAACTTGAAGGAGACCCCACTAATACCAATAGGTCACTCTCCCTAAGGTCTATGAACCAAAATCCCGACCCAAAACACTCGATGCAGAAACACGTTGGATATCTGGCCGAAATTTGCAGGTCTTCGTTTCCGAAATCTAAAGTGCCTAATGTGTAGTTCTACTCAATGTGAACACGTGGATATGCTGCAATGCAAAATCGGACAATGTATGCTCACCCAAACAACCGATGAAGCTCGTAGAAGAAGCTCCCAAAGCCGGACCGTACACGCACAATGTTGGTATTGGCGCGTAGCTCTAGTCGGGGGCAACACGCTGCACTTCTCCGCACTCGATTCCGATTACCGGAGCACACGTAGCGTCAAGACGAAGCTCACACTCTCTCTCTCGTACACAGTACGCTCACTCACAGACTTCCAACTTGTTTTTAAAATGACAAAAGGTTTTTCATTAAGGTCAAAAAGTGGTATATATGCCTTACAACTTCTCAAACCCTAAAGTTACAAAATCAACCATCTACTCAATCTAACTATCAAAACTGGGATACAATCTGGAAACTTCTGTAAGTCCCAATAATTACAAGGTGAAAAATCGGGTTTTCCTTAATGAATGAATAATTACAAAAATAATAGTCCTCCGAGTAGTTAGATGCCGTGGGGTGTGTCCAGCTTCTAACAAAAGGTCTCCTCTTCCCTCAGCCAAATTCTTGTGTCGGCCAGACGATATGGAAGACATGGCGATATCTCACAAGAGTGACTCTCTGGGGTAGAGACCATTTCTGCAACAATACCCGACTTGCTATGGTTACAGAAGCTGTGGAACTTGGCCCTCGATACTACTGCATCAAAAGGACATGAGATCCTACGTTCTCTGCAAGGTTGTTCAAGTTGCTTGTGCAGTTTATCCCCCATTCCAAGATTTTCCTCGATACCATCTGAAGTCTTCCTCTTAGAGGTCCTTTTCTCTTCTCAGCTCATACTCGAGACATTGCTTAAACTGTTTCTTGTAGAACCATTCCAGAGGGTGAGCATCCTAATATGTGCGGCGCTTGCGATACTTGGTTATGTGACCATATATTAGAGGATCTTCATGAGTTGTAAACTTTCTTGCTTCTCTTGTAATTACTTCATGGATCCCTTGTAATTATTTTTGGATTTCATTGAAGAAATAACCCTTTTTTGAAAAATTTGAGTATTGTCCGTACTTCCTTGTCTTGAAATGTCAGCCCCTCCTCTTTAAATAAATTCTTAAAGACATCTCTATTTAGTGCTTTCAGCAAAGGGTCTTCTGTTTATGATAGTCTTGAGTAAAGATTCCAACTTTGAGTTCTTGGCTAACTCATAAGTTTGTTTTCTTATTCTCCTTCGAAGTTTAAATTTATGCAATATGTATGAGCTTATCTATTGCACTTTCCCATCTTGTTTCCTTGTGAGTTTTTAAGCACGTCTCCTTTACTGTCTTTTCTCTTTGAGTTGAGATGTTATAAGTAGAAGTTTACTTTCAAAATCTAGAAATAAAATTGGACCATACCATATCTCTTTGGTTCCAATCCCAGCTTTCTCCGTAAATTATTCAATAGTTGTACGCGTCCCCATAGGGTTAACTGTGTAACTCCATTCGACCCACATGTTCTCCATTTCTTAGTAGAAATGGCACTTTCCTTAGGAGAGAAAAGTTCGATAAGGTGTCTCAACATGACTAACGTGTTCTCTGGTTCAGCTATCCCCATTCTTTCAGGACTATCCTATAAACTTATTCTTCTTGAATATTCCAAGCCATCAGTAATTTCAAAACAAGCTTTGCTATATATACTTATAGCTTTATATGTGGCTAATCACAAGAACTTCTTGGATTTCTTCATTACTACTCAAAATTATCTTCCAGTCAATGTCCCAAACATTAATTCTTCATGTGGTAGCTACTTTATCCAATCTTGCTCCTTATTACTAAGCTTAAGGAAGAATGACAAGTAAAGTTCAATAAAAGTTTCATCCGTGCCAGTTTCATGTGTCTTCGCACAAGTGCATGCGTCTTCATTCATTTATGCCACTTCCATGCGTCTTCGCAGAAGTGCATTACTTGTTCTTTCACAAATTTCTATATCGTTCATTTTCAACTTTACTCACACTTCCCACTTGCTTAAATCCCAGGGACAAGTATAGGTTTCTAAAAATAAAAGCTCCCAAAAATGTTCCAGCATAGCGAGCCTTCGCTCTAGCGTAGCAGTTTCCATCCTCTCATAGATAAGCCACTGCATTTCTTCTGGCAGATCCCAAGCCATCTTGAAAATTTTTGATAATTTATTGGAACACCAAGACTTCATTTTGTAATATAATTGAAATTTGGGTGCTAGACTGAGTTGTTTTTTTCTCATGCATTAATCTTAAATCCAAAATTCTAAATTCCAAGGTCCAAGATTCAAAATTAGGCTCTGATACCACTTGTGAGGGCCCTACCCAGACTCGACCCTACTCACCTCCCTCAGTCCTCCAGACCGTTCTAAGGAATGACGTAGATCTATCTGCAGGTATCCCTCCCACTTGGGATCGACACTCAGACAGGACTCAGGTCTATCTCAAATGCCAACCCAAGGGGGTACATCCCTTCATCCAAACGATTTTATGTGCTTCTCATAATCAATCTGTCCTTGACAGCTTTCCGCACCAAAAAATCGTGGTCCTTAGTCTTGATTCTCTTGATCTTTAACTTGAGGATCTGCTCTTGCTTTCTTGTTCTCCCTTGGTTCATGGCGATAACCCCTTTTTCCTAACAAGCAAGCACAAGAGTTATCACTTTCACCTAAGAAGAGGGAAAGCTTTCTCAGCATAAGTACGTAAAATAAGGCTAAAGGTCAATCTTTGTCGTTGATGATCTCTTGGTTGGTTACCGGCTCTCGCCAATAACCGTGAGCGGAACGGCCATCGGCAAGGCGGATCATCCTACGTCCCGGGATTGGGGCCTGAGGAGGAACCCCAATAATCTCACATCGACAGAGCAATGCCCAACTGAATGATAGATACTCCGATCCAGTTTCGCTCACGACTTCCCCGGACTTGAACCGGTGCCGTTTCACATGGGAATGCTCTATCCAAAGGTAGCAGCTACATAAGCGTTTATTATACGATAATTTGTAAGGTGGAATGATCCAAGTAAGCCAGGTAGCGATAGTGGCTGATTTGCAGGACAGAAACGTGGTGCGTAGGTTGCTTAGCACTTGCTGCGCAAAGCCACGCTTTTTCAATCGTTTGATTATTACATGAGAATCCTTGTCGCAGCGTCTGCACGGCGACAACGCCATCCTTTACCACGCAAACCACCAAACTAAGAGGCCAGGTCGCCGATAGCAAGCTGTGTGCTCGTTGAAGGACGGCAATAACACTAATCCAGGACTGGAGCGAGTTGCTCCAGGCACTGAGTTCAGCCACTATACTACCTACAACGCGTCGATAAGGAGAAGCGTTAGGCGCACAGCAACGTAGGGCCTGCTGACAACATGTAGTGCGGGGGCAGGGTTCGAACCCGCAGTCTTCAGGTCATGAGCCTGACGAGTTGGCCATTTACTCCACCGCGCAATTGATCTCTCTCGGCTAATTTCCTTTGCATAATTGAGCCTTTCGCATCCCTTTAAAGGCGTGTTGTTGATTATTTCGTTACTTGGTTAGTAGCGTGCTTTAGCTAGCTCATGCCATTTTACCGGTCCAGTTTTCATCATCGCGTGCTTTCTTCTCCGAGCCAAGGAACAGACGCGAGGCTCTTTGAAGAAAGCTTAATAGGAAATACGTGCGTGAAGAACAGACTAAATTACGCTTCAATCAGTGCACGATAACAAAGAAGAAAAGTTGATTGGACCTCTAGTAGCCCGGCCATTCCACTAAACTTTCTTGTATTGCAACTTTCTTACCGTCAAAGAACTAAATATGTTTCCAATCCTACCTGGTCTCGCTCATTCGGTTACCCATTTTTATCCCGCGTAATGATAGCGTTTAACATAAAAAAAATTAAATCAACATCCGGCCATCTGACCCTCCGGATCCGCCCACCCACCGAACCATTTCATGAAAATCTCTTCCCGAGGTAGTACTTCACTACTACAAAATCAGGAAGACAGCAGTCCATCAGACATCATCAAACAACAAGCAACATGCAATCTGTTGCATACCCTCGTTCAGGGAAATTTATCTGATTGTTCCCACTGGATCTTTATTTAGAAACTTTTAATTCATTTCCTTTCCTTTATCTGCTATAATTAGCTTATAACTAGTTTCCTAACTAATCATGCAACACATTTGGTTTCAACCAATTCATCTTGCCTCCCCATTCAGGCCAAGATAATCGGTTGCAATCCATCAAAATGGCAACACCTTCACAATATTTTCCAAAATTAAGTGTTTAGGAAAGGATCATCAAGTAATTTAATTATTCCTTCCTAAGCATTTTATTTCGAGAGGTATAGCACCATCTGGTGACAGATGCAAAGGATAGCCCCTATATTCCTAGCCTTTCCAGTTCCTTTTTAAGCAATCAAGTCTAAAAAATTTCCTTAATTAAATTCACATCATCCTCCCTGAGTATAACGTTCTTATCCAACTATTGGAATCAGGCCATACCCGGATTATGGCCAATTTCCAATAAGATACTGCAGGTATTTCACCCGGCCGGGCAAAAATTAAAAAAACCCATTCATCCCTTATTCATCGGGCATGAATGACCTACATATAACAACTTTCCGGTTACACTACCCTAGCCGAAAAGGGCCAATTTCCGTCAAGTTCCCCAAGAGAATCCTCTCAATGGGCCGACGTTTCAATCAAATTGACCCCAAGAACATTCATCTTGGTTTCCGATCATTTTCAAACAATCTTCAAAACTCCTAGTTAAATCTATGTTTTGCAATGGGCTATCCCTATCACCTCTCAAGATTCCTTTTTAACTCCTAGTTGTAATTTCCAAGTTCATTCATTTATCAACCTTAATTCCTACTTTCATTAATTATCTACCAGCCAAGTTTATTTAGAAAATACAAGCGATTTTTTGCCATAGGCATTTGATGGTTAATGTCTCTTAAAAAATGCCAACTTTTTAAGTTCAATCCCCGTTTTGTCGATTCCCAAGTTTTTGCAATCCTTTACCATCCATGGGACATTTCCATGGAAGCTTGTAAAATTTTCAGTTCAAAACAGCATGGAGGTCAATTCCGCGAAGTTATCCCCTATCTCCCCCATCCCGTATTTGCAAACAAACTTGAAATTGACAACTTTAGAAATACTCTTCAATACCAAAAATTGAACTACTTCTATCGAGTCTAGACAACTACCATTTTCTTATGGTGCCTAGCTTTCTATTTTAGAAAGCTAGAAGATCGTCCTATAATTTATGAGTCTTTGAGATTTCCATTAAAGCTTAAACCTAAAATACAAGGTAGTCACTAAAGCTTGCACCTAAGTGCAAAGTTATCATTAATGCTTAGCTTAAGAGTGCAAATCCACCTTTGAAACTTAACTTAATGATGCATAGATACTCTTAGCACTTAACCCTGATTGTGAAGTTTTCATTAAAGCTTAAACCTAAAATACAAGGTAGTCACTAAAGATTACACCTAAGTGTAAAGTTACCATTAACGCTTAAGCTTACGAGAGAAAATCTACCTTGGAAGCTTAACTTAATGATGCTTAGATACTCTTAGCACTTAACTTTAATTGCGAGGTTTCCATTAAAGCTTAAACATAAAATACAAGGTAGTCACTAAAGCTTACACCTAAGTGCAAAGTTACCATTAAATCTTAGCTTATGAGTGAAAATCTACCTTTGAATCTTAACTTAATGATGCATAACTACCTTTAATACTTAACCCTAATTCCAAGGTTACCATTAAATCTTAAACCTAAAATGATGCACATAAACCTTCTTAGTATTAAAACACATGGATTAATTAAACCTACTAGAAATGAAGATTACCTCTTCTAAACAAGAGGGGAGTGGGGTTGAAGTCCTTCTTGAAGAGATGTGAGGCTCAAGGAGGAAGGAAAGGGATTTATGGTGAAGAAGAAGGTGAGAGGAGCTTCTTCACAAAACCCTCAAGGATTTGGCCTTCAAGGGTTTGGCCTTCAAGAGAGGAAGAGAGTTGAGGGTTTGGCCTTCAAGAGAAGGAGAGAGCAATAGCAAGGTTTAATGGAAACCTTGATTTACTTAAGCATAATGTTGAGCATGGCAAGTATGCAAGTAGCTTAGCAATATGTGTGTTTTTAAATTACAAAGGAGAGGGGGTGCTTATATAGGAAATGGTGGGTATTCTTTTCTCAATTCCTATTAGACCCCAGCTCTCTTCTCAATTCCTATTGGACCTAAATTCTCTTGTCAAATCCTATTGGACCCCAACTCTCCTCTCAATTGCTATTGGAGCCCATTTCTCTTCTCAAATGCTATTGGACCCCAATTCTCTTCTTAATTCCTATTGGACCCCAATTCTCTTCTCAAATGATATTGGATCCCAATTCTCTTCTTAATTCCTATTGGACCCCAATTTTTCTTCTTGGTTCTTATCTCTTAACTTTATCTTTCAATCAAGTTAGTCCCTTTTTCTCTCAGTTCCCTATCTAGATCAGTTTCCACGCGGATCTTCACGAAGAAGTATAAATATAATCTTAATCTTTTTGGAAAAATATAGGGATGACGTAATTTCTTATCCAAAATATCTTTGTCTTTTCATTCTGGAGTAAAGTCTCGTTGTCCGCATGACTTCTTTAGTCGGTCTCTTTTTCTACATTATTTTCTAGGTTGAAAATTTTTTGAATGACTCTAGGATTTAGGGAGGGACCTCACAATAGGTTTATAGACAAAGGCTATCCCTGATTGTGTAGACCAAAATGTCACACTACAGGGACGGTTTAGCTTAGGTACCTTTTCTTGGTTGTATAGACCTTTGCATCACACTACATGAGAGTTAGAAAAATGTAGACTTTGTTCTTGATTGTGTAGACCATTGCATCACACTATAGGAAGAGTACAAAGAGGGTTTAGATTTCATATCTCTAGCTGTGCAGACCATCATGTTGCACTATAGAGAAGGTTTAGGAAACAATAATTACTTTATCTCTAACTGTGTAGACCACCATGCCACATTGTAGAGATGGCATAAAAAATGATGCAATGAAATAATTGATCACTTGTTTAGTACTATAAAGCATTACAAACTCAATAAGAAATAAGAGCATTGCACTATCTGCTTAAATGCTTGCATAGCAAGTTGTGTCGTTAGGAGTGTGTGTGTGTGTGTGTGTGTGTGTGTGTGTGTGTGTGTGTGTGTTCAATTATGAAAAATGTACCAATTGTGTATGCTTTCTATTTATCATTGAATTCTTGGTCGTTCCTTCTAAACAAGCAACTTTGTACTATAGAGTTTAGATAACAAAATGCCTTCTCTGATTGTGAAAACCACTGTGTTGCATTATAGGGAGGGCTTAAATACGAACGCTCTATCTTTGGGTGTGTAGACCATTGTGTTGCACTACAAAGAGGGCTTAAGAAGTGACACTTACTTGCATACAATGAAGTAACTAATCTTATCCAAAACCATTCATTATGACATCGTTCAGAAAGAAAGAGAGTGCATCATTCATGCACATCTTCTAGTTTTTACTAAAGTTTGTAATCAATCATTTTGGACAAGGTCACTTGCTTTACAACATAGTCCAAATAAGCGTACATGTTTGTCTTATCTGTTGCTATGCAGACCACCATGTTGCACTGTAGGGAGGACCGTGGTTAAATATACACCTTGCCCTTGTCTGTGTAGACCTTCACATCACATTGTAGGGAGGGTTATGTATTTTGAACTTTTAATTTTGAGTTACTTATATTAATTCAGGTTTTTTATGTCTTCCTTTGATGTCATATATGCTTTGACATTTCCATGAAAGTTATTATGACATTTACATGCATTAACAATGAGATTTACTTCTCTAATGTGCTTTTCATAATTCTAGCCATGGTAGAGACAAAGTTGTTGCGTCCTCATTGTAAGGTTGTTATTGTTGCTCTTGTACTCTATCTATATCATGTTACAGAGATGAGCATGTAATACTCTTGCATCAAAGTTAGAGGACTTTGCTACAAAGATTATGAAACATTGTTTCACCAATTTTTAAGCTTCTTTTTTTTTTACGCAATTTGACCTGATCATGTTGACAAATGGAGTCATGCATGTAACAATCAAGCAACTCTTAGGACAAATTTTCAAGGAGTTTGAAAGCATCCAATGTCCTAAGATCAAGAATGTCCCAGGGATTCTAGATTGAAACCAACTAATTTCACAGCTGCATTCAAATATGGGCAAAATCAGAGAAGAAGACTCCTCCAAATGTCCAAGGACTGAAGAGGAGGTCCAGTTGCTCATGAACCACTTGTTGAATCTATAGCCAAATTGTAGGAGTATTCACATCTTATACATATCCCTCTATCACAGAGACAATTGCTTTGGATGAAGGCATATACCCCCCCTCCCCCCCCCCAAATCCTTCACTTGCTTGGCAAAATTTCAATTTTTCACCTACAAGCTTCCCAACTTGGCAAAGGTCATTTTGCTATTGTGAAGCCGGTCAAAGTGACACATCCAAAAATTAAGGATGCAGAGAATATGAACAAGTTTTACAAGATCATGCCGCATGGAAAATATCCTGTACAGATGACACTAGAAGAGGGAACAACCATGACTATTCAGCATCATGGTATGATCCTTGCAAAAGACCTTGTGCATCCTAGACTTAAGACAATGCTAATCTTCAGAATGTGGAATGGTAGTCACCTAGAATAGTGGATACAAGCATGCCACTATGATGGGAGCAAACTAGCTATAAGATATTTCCAATATATCTCTGGATCATTGGAGATATTTATTAAGGAGATCTTATCAATCACAAATGCCCTCTTATAGACGTTGAAATTTATGCACAACCATGACTTTCTACACAATGATCTCCATGCTTGTAAGATAACGATACACTTTGCCACCAAGGGTGTGTATGCTAGCATTGTTGATTGGGGATCAAGCATGATCACAAATACCAAAGAGACATTGCCTTGCTTGTTGCAGCTAATCCCATAAGCAAGAGCACATCAAGATAGGGATTATCCATGAAAACTCCTGAAAATATTAGCACAAAAACCCCTAGGCTTTCACTAAAGCCTCTAATGTATATAGCTTATGTTGGATTCTTAGACGCTTGCTTTTGTGTATTCCACAACCTCTTATATGTGAAAAGCAAGATTTTTTGTGCAATGTATTACAACATATAGCCCAAGGGAAAGAGAAGAATCCCTTAAATAGGACAAAGGCATGAGATTTATCACTTTGTATGAATGGATCCCACAATGATGTCTATAATATTGTAACTTACTCTGGTCTATGGCCAATTGATGATTTAATGATCAATAAATCATAAGTTTTTTACCATTGTTTGAAGTGCGCAATACTTGCTCAAAAGTCTTTAAGTATTTTTCAAAAATCACACATAATTTATTATTTCAAGTTTAGTTGCAAAAATGTTAGCAATTTCAAAGTTTTGGGGTCATGTGCATTTCATGTTTCTAACATGTGCCTCTTGCTATGTGAAGATGGAAAGTGTACCTCAGCATGCTGACATACCACCTCAATATGATGATATGCCTTTTGAGCAAGATGATGTACCACCGCAATGATTAAGATGCAAATGAAGTCCCTACCTGAACCATGAGCTAGCACAAAAAATCTACAAGGAAGATGAGATTTGTGTATCTAAAGGAAATCTAAGTGGTTTGGAAAGGTCCCAATAGGATGAGTAAAACAACGATGGAGAGAGCTCAGCTATAAGGAATGCAAGAAATTGTGTCCATATCATTTTGTATGGCACACACATTTTGTATGCCTTCAACACATGGTATTGGCGCAACACATGCATGCCAGATTCTTACAGGTGTACAAACAAAATCCAAACAACAACCAAATAGCCATCTACTATGTGCAGCAATGCTATTGTTATTATATTCTGGGGTGAAAAATAGATTGGAATGATCAAAATAGCACGGGAGGAGTTGGAAAGGGACGATCGACAGAACGAGTTCATGATCAAGAGACAAATTAAGGAGAGCCTCTATGCAAGAAGGGATTATCTTACCTCCTTGAAGATACAAAAATTCTTGAGCAATTGGCTACCCAAGGCATAGAACTCACCAGCCAAGGAGAGACTGCACATCATTGTGCACTCAATGCAAAGCCCTAGAAGGCGAGAATGTTGGATTGAAGCAACAACTAACAAGATACAAAGAAAATTTTGGTCCCTTGGAAGAAGATGTATCATAAGCAGGGACAAGCAAATCCATGAGAATAGATGAGTTTTGCTTGTCAAAGATCATGAGAGATTAGACCCAAGATCTAAGCTAGACCTTCTCTGTGCACAAACCATCCTTTTGTAATTTAGTTTCAATATTTACAACATTATTTTTTCCATCGGCAAGTATTCTCTTTGCCTTCAGCACCCATTCATGAAATTTTTTTAGTGATACCCTTTTTTTTTGGAGGGGGGGGGCGGGGGGGGTGTTACAAACTAGCACATTTCTAGGTTTTTTGAAGGCATGTTCTTTCATCTTGTGTGCATTCTTGCTAATTTTGTGGCACAAAACTTACACCTCAACCTCGATCGGGTCTTTCTTGCTATAAATACATCGTAGCTCCGCTCATATCCTTTCACCATATTACAACAAGGTCTGTGAGCATAACAAAACTATCTATCAACATTATACCGCAAATTAGTTTCAATTTATACAAATCATTGCTACTTTTGTTTAAAAATAAAATCATCACCATTGTTTTCTTATTTAAATATCAACAAACATTTACAATGTCTACAACATAGGCATAAGCATTTCCTAATGTATTGTTTTTTACATCTTAAAAGTTCTTTTTCAGTGTGAGCTTTCACTCTACACATGACAAAGAATCGCCTAGTTTATATCTATACTAAGTTGCATTATATGTTATATGAGAAATGTATAATACATCATATACGGATGTATTTTACCCGACCCCTTATTATACAGGCGTATTACACGATGAGACGTCAGCAAAAATGGGCAACGTTTTTTTTTCTCAATTTTTCGATTGAAAGATGTTTAAGACAAAAAAAAAGGTCGATCAAAAGCTGTATTGATCGAGAAAAAAAAAGTATATATATACCGGCAATGTGCCTTACTGACTAGTGTTCCTCAGAAAAGGTATTCCATGTCAATAGGAGAAAAAAAATTTGAATTTTGTTTATATTTAAAAAATAAAAAATCATTTTTTTAAATCTTTGATTAAATCTAATTTACTGTTTTGTTAAAATTTTATTATTATTTGTTTTATAATCAAATTATGTAATCTTTGTATGTTGTGTAGAGCTCAAAATCTCACTCATACAAAGTGTTTATTTTTTAAGAATCAGTTGGTACGTGCTTAGTTTACTAACACGTGGAAGTAAATTAGTGATAAAATTTAGAGATTATCGTTGTGCGCAAAGTGTACTCTCACATGAGGTTATCTGTCAGCAAAATTTAGTGGAATAGAGGGCAACTTTATTTAGGTAAGCTCGATTTTGACGTGCAGATAGTTTCTCACCTCAAAGTGAACATCTATAGAAATATTGTTGTCGTGTGTAGAGCCATCACACTATGCTCTCACTGGAATCAAAATATAGGAATCTCATGTCCAGATACATTGATATTACATTATCTTTATTTGGATTGCTATGTCTATCATGCTATGTGATTGTACATGTGCATCAAATGCAGATAGATAAGCTTTCAAAGATCTATCGTGGAGTGTGATAACTTCATGTTCGCACTTCAGATAGATATGACAATCATCAAAGATTGCAATTAATCCTCATTTCCAATGAGGATTAATTGCAAGATTTATTCAATATTATCGATTATCGTAATGTGTAAAAGCTTTAAGCATGCATTTTAGCTAAATCAATATAGTGCAATGGATTAACACTAAGTTGGTAATGGGACACTTTTATGTCCTGTTAAGTGACCATTTTCCTTGAATTATATCAAGAGTTTCAAAATGGATTTTGAGGTGCTATCTATCTCGAAAGTTGTCTCATGAGCTGAAAAAAACTCGACATTTTTTTGGAATATCAATTCCATCTTTAACATTGTCCTTGCACAACATTTCACAACCTAAACTGTTTGAAAAAACGGGTCCTGTTTTTGGCTTTTTTCAACTTTTTGCAACTATACCACTCTAGAATTCATGTTTGTGAGGTCTATAATGCTAGAGAACTATCTTTAGTAGTCCCCAACATGTCTTGATGCTTCTAGGGAGAAATAATATTAAAGTTGTAAGTTATGACCAGATTACAAAATTTGTCAAATCCTATTTTTTAGCCAATTTTAGCTCTTCTATGATTTTTTTGGTGGATTTCATGATATCCAAATGCATTTTTTATTTTCTATGTCTCATATTGTAACATAAAGCTAACATTCCTTGAGTTTTGGGGCACCTAATACCCTATTTTTCATAGTACACAATGATGGTTGATTTTTTCAATTATAGAAGAAAATGAAACATTATCAAGTATAGCTTTTTCAATATTGTTAGTTTCTTGTAACAACTACATGCATTTTGTAGGTAGTAACCATATCTAGTCATAAGGATCAAATTTGGCTAGATATTGAATAGTTTCTATGGGATTCTACAACTCATAATGTTGAACCCAGTTTTTTCATGTTTGTCGTATTTAACACTTCATCTTTGTCCCCAAGATTCCCCTTGGTAAGAGATGTATTATTCTTTTGACATGCTCCATGGCTCCTTATGAACATAAAGGACAATAGGGAACTAAGAAAACATGCATATATTATTTGTATTGAGCGTGGCTATAGAAACTTTGATGATATGTTTGTAGAATGGTAAAAAATCAACTTTTTTGTACCCATTTATTTTGGCAAAACAAAAAATATTGAGTGAGAAGCAATCATATGTTCTGATCACCAACCCATTTGCTTGCAGCTAAAAAGAAGAGTGTTAATACCAAACAAGATGCAATGGATGTTGAAATGTCTTTTGTCAATGAGCTGAGGACAGAGCATGTGCCTACGGAAGCAAATGATCACACTCCCAGTCAACTTCTTTTCACGGACATGCTTCAACATCAGCAGCAACAACAAATCCTAGCTCAACTAAAGTTAGTAAAGCATCATCCAATGGCCAAACGCTATATGAAGCGATAGATAAGCAATGGTTGCTTGAGTTCCACTTGAAATGGATGCAAGATTTGGTATACGATTCAATGCTATGCGCAACCCCATATTTCAAGATGCTTTAATGAGCACGGCCAAAAAAGGGTTTGTGCTTCTTGATTATAATAAGATGCACACAAAGTATCTAGATAGAGTAAAAGACAGTATTGAAGCCATCCTCAAGCGCACTGTGGTGGACTTTGTTCTTGCATATGGTTGCACCATAGCTTTGGATGGATGGACCAAGTGTTAGAAGAAGCCACTCATCAATGTGATGCTTACCAATCCTAGAAGGTCTATGTTTGTAGAAGCCATTGATACTTCTTTAAAAGAGAAGACTAGTGATTATCTAGCAAGCATATATGAGCGTGCCATAGCAAAGGCAGGTGGGCCAAAGAATGTGACTGTAATTGTCACAGATAATGCATCCATAGTTGTCGGAAGAGCTATCCAAGTTAAGTACCCAAAAATTACTTGGGTGCCATGTGCCGTGCATACTCTTAATTTCCTATTAAATGTTGGAACTAGGGTTGCAGAAAAACACACACAGCTTGGAGAGAATGAAGAAGGTCAAGGCACACAATAGAGAGTGTGTTACTTGGTGTGCAATGGAAAGATAGATAGCCCTAGAGTGATGGGCGTATATACAATGCACGGGGGGGAAAACCTCCTAAAGAGGAAAAAAATGCCCCAGCGGTCCTAGTGTGTTCACACACATCACTACCACATGTATATGGTAACAAATCCCCCCTGGAGTGATGCGGTGAACGAGAGCTGGCACATGATTAAAGGGAAGTGCCATGCCCTGAGGACATGATCAGTCCACAAAGGGGAGTAAGCCCAAAGCTTTGCGGAAAGCTTCGAGCTTCTCACGAGACAATGCCTTTGTGAAAAGATCTGCAAGGTTGTCCTGTGTTGGCACATAAGCCAAGGTGATCTCTCCTACTGAGAGCCTCTCCCTGACATAGTGTTAATGCACCTCAATGTGCTTTGTGCGAGCATGAAAAATTGGGTTCCTCGCAACTGTCAATGCACTCTGACTGTCATTGTAGATAGCGCCGTTGGCAGTGTCCTATCCAACACCCAAATCAGCCATAAGGCATCTGAGCCATACACACTCAACCATAGCTGTGAAGACTAACCTGTACTCAACCTCACAACTCAAAGTAGCCACAGTAGGTTGCTTCTTACTCAACCATGATATACATGAACTGCCAAGCATGAAACAAAAACCACTTGTGGACACTCACGTGTCAAAACAACCAGCCCAATCTGAGTCCGAAAAAGCTTGTAAATCTGGCGGCAATGATCCCCCCTTGGGATAAAAGAAGTCAAGATGTAAAGTGCCACTAAGGTAGCAATAAATCCCCTTGACAGGGTGCCAATGCTTAGACCCTGGGCTATGCATAAATCTGTTGACCTGTGAGACTGCAAACTGAATATCTGGCCTCATGTTGCATACATAAATGAGGTAGCCAACATCAGTTTGTTAAAGAGTGACATCAGCAGGATTGCCAGCATCATGTAGACTCAACTTCAAACATGTTTCCATGGGAGTGGCAATAGGTTTGCAATCCTCAAGTTCAAACTTACATAGCAATGTCTCTAAGTTGTGGCCCCTCTTGTTGAGGGTCCCTACGGCTTTAAAATGACAAATAGGGGCATATTTTAGTTGTTTGCCCATCTCTTTACCAAAACATTCCCAAGAACAGGGGATGGACACAAGGAAGTAAAAAATGACTTTTTGTTTGGTTGATTTCTAGAGGGATTTGTGAGGCCAAGTTGAACACATAGAAAAATGGGGGGGGGGGGGGGGGGGAAGATCTTGCTCTCTGTACATCTAACATTACATCTTTATCTCATGCTCATATACCGTAATTTTGAAAATTTTTGCCATGTAAAGGCCCGTACTAAGGCCCTTAGCAAGAGTGGCCACAAGGGCGCACGAAATGCCCATCCAGGACTTTTGGATAGGCATTTCGCGCGCCCTTGTGGCCACTCTTACTTGTGTATGAGCACGATACAAGATTTAGTTTTTTTTTGTTTTGAACTTTTAGGATGTTTTCAATAGCTTCTAGCTTCCAATCGGCTCCGAATCTGTCCGGGCTTGTCTCAGATGAATTTGTTTATCTTGTCGTGCTCTTCAACCATTGTGTGATGCGAAAAAATCATATCTTGCTTAGATTCTCCAAAAATCAACGTGCAAGTTGGTAATTTCTTTAAAAAGTGATGTAAAACATACATTTCTTACTTTTTTCTTAATCAAGGGGCTCCAACAAACATTAAAACCATGGAATCTGAAAATACTCAAAGAACCAATGTTTTTCATTGTGTTAAGGACTGAATTTTTTACATAAAAAACTTTCTCAAAATCTCGCCCTAACACCTTCAAAAGTGGCTTCCAAGGAGTGCCCTCGGTCAAAATTTGAAACTACTAGACTGTGTACAAACTCTAAAATAACCCAAACTTCCAAGGAGTGTCCTCGGTCAGAATGAACTCCTGTGTACAAACTCTAAAATAACCCAAATTTCCTTCAAAAAAAAAATTATTGCTAGAATTTTGAAAATAGGCCTCCCTTGGACTTTCCACAACGATAGAAATCCCCGGGGGATTCACCATGGAAAACTTACCGCACCACATAAGTGCAGGGGAGGGGGTTTTTTTTACAAGTTACATAAGCGTGTAAGTTAGGGGGCAGACCCCTAATAATTTATCTCCCAAGCTTAAAAATAAAGGAAGGGGTATCATATTTAGGGGGGGGGGATGAGAGGAAGTTTTTGTGTTTCAAAATCATGGCCTCCCAAAAGAGTCTTCCCTCAAAATTGTGAGTCAATAGCTGCAAACATACATGCAAGAACTAGAACTACTTTGTATCAATTGTTTGTTTTGTGATTATAGTCCATTTGTTGAGGAATGAAATCTATAAAGAGCTTGTATATATGCAAATTTACATGGAGAACCTAACAGACTTAATAACCATGTTTTTTGAGTAATTTAGATGGGTCCAAGTTGGACAAGTAGCTAGAGTGCAGGCTGAATGGGCACATAGTTTGAAAGTCAAACTAAGACACATTGAGGGTACATCTAGTTATCAACAGAAGTGGTTTCTTTGTACGTTGCCAATCACTATGCTGCTCTTTCACTAGTTTTACTCAGTTAGATCATGTGAGACCTACATTTTATATGTAAGATAGGGGTATGATAGTTTTCTGCATTGATTATTGTATAAGCGTAGAAAGGGGAGTCATATTCTCTAGTATGAGTCGTATATAGGGGATTTGTCAAAGTTGTCCGCTTGCAGGTGGCGTCCCATTTTGTAAATAGAGTGAATCCCCCGGGTAGTAATCAAAGGGTTCAAGAAGAGGTATGGCGTCACAAACAAGTGCATGGTAGGAATCTCATCGAGGTTTATTCAGTCAAGATCTCTTGTACTTTATCATGTCTTCTCATGTACAATCTTACCAAACATAAACAAATTTACACTTTAAATGGCTACAAATCTTATTTAACTTATTAAACAAATTAAAATATGGTAGACCTAGAGTGCTCTTACACATCAACAAACAAAAAAGGTCCAAATTTCTTCTCATTAACTTTGATAAACATACATTCATGAACAACTTCCAAGCGGTAGTGCGGTCATAGTTCTTACATCCATTCCATGACATAATATGCTCATGGGGTGACCTATCACATAAAAATCTTTGGTGGGAGTGCCCTCATGTTAGGAAAGGGTGTGTTGCTGATGAAAAGCTGTTGTATTTTCCTACTAGGGATCTCTCCATGTTAGCATAATGATATTTGGTGTAGTGAGAGCCACATTGATTGAGGAGAGATTTGTGCCACTGTAAAAGCTTCATGTTATGCCAGTTCCTTGAGCCATTCTTGCAAACAAAGCCACTCAACTAGCATAGTAAGAGGTCACCTTGTATCATGATGTGTTAGAGAAATGTTCTTCAAACCAAAAAATGTATGAATTCAACAGTTGCAAGTTGTATAATAAAGACACTTGTTAAATATATATTGTACAAATTTGCAAGTATTTCCATCCAACTGGGAATAAAAAATCCTAAAATATACATTAGGATGAGATCACCCACCTCTAATAAGCATGGATTTGAAGCACCTACCTGCAAGATGTAACAAAGAAGGTTGTTTTAAAGAAAAAGTGGTGACACTTGACCCCTCTAACCTGCAGCTTTTCACTGTTTGTACACAAAAGTAACCTTTGTGCCAAGCACTACAAAACAAGTAGAGGCAATACATTAGACTTCAAAGTCTATGATAAGAAGAACACAACCAAAAGTAAGAAGTATATTGTTACCTTGCACCAAGGGGTGTTTCTTTCAAATGTGTGATGGTATTGGCAAGCTTCATAATGTACACATCCTTTTCCTTCAATTGTTATTGGAGAGTTTCAACCTCCCTCTTTGAAGAGGCACTACTTTCTTGTAATTCCACTATTTTGAGCTGAAGAGCTTGACATTCGTGCATCCACGAATGCAAAGAAGCACCTGCACCCATACACAACCAGTTGCAATAGCCTAAGAAGCCGATGTCTCCCCTCCCAAGATATTGAAAAAAAGTGGACTTTCACTGCTTGTAGGTTAAAAAAAAGATCAAAAAATGATTTTTTGATATGTATATATGATATGTATATATGTTGGGGGGGGGGGGGGGGGGGGGGGGTAAGTCAAAAATAAGTAAAAATAACTTTTTCAGGAAAAAGAAAACAAATTTTGGCTCTTAGTGACCCACGTTTTTTATGATGTGGCCGCACCCCTTTACTCCCTTTACTTTCAAAAAGCTAGAGAGAGAAAGTGACCTCCTAGGTCCACATTTTACATGTGTCTTAAAAAAAGGCTAGAAAAGCCTACTCAAAACTAGCTTCGTGAATGCCCTTGTCCCCTTAACCCTACACAACATTGGCCTTAATCCCTAAAAGTTAGGATTCCTTACAAGGCCCATGCAAAGTCCATATTTCTCATAATTCATCCAAGACAACACCAAGTCATCTACTAATGAGTGGCGTATCTACAGATCAGAAAGTACAAGGCATGTCATGCTAAGATGAAGAGGGCATAGGTATCCATCTCTCCAATCTTAATCTTAGGTAGACAAACGTATCCCTCATATTTCTATGTAGTAAGAGCGATGATGTGACTTAATCCAATATCTAATGAAGTGTGTGGAACTCACAACACAAACATCAACGGACAACTTAACAACCTCAGCTGCACGCCAAATATCGTATGTATCTACATCCAAGACAACACCAAGTCATCTAGTGATGAACAATGACGTGTCTTTGGAGTTCAAAACACAAGAGTAACCAGTGTGTCACACAAAGATGAAGAGAGCATAAACTATGCATTTTTCCACTCTTGTTTGGGACGAGCATAACTCTTGTGTGTCTACGTGAAACAAGCGATAATTTGAGCTGATCTAAAATTGAGCAACCTATAGGTCACTCTGGAGTGAGAGGTGTAGCATTATGCCTAATGCACTCCACGAGTCAACCACTAAACTCTAAACTCAGTCCTATGGTGAGAGATAGACAAGTGCACCACACGAGTGAGAATCTAAGTCTGTCCTAAAACCCTTCTCTATAGTGAGCCAAGTAGCTACACGATACGATAAAAGTGACTAGTTTCTACACACTTCTGGAGTGAGCCGAATGGCTACACACCACGAATTATCCTATAACCTGCATGCCAACTCTGTGATGAGAGTAAAACAACTGCACCACACAAGTCTAGCACAACGCACAAAAACAAGTTATAAAGGAAGAGGATAAGTCAAAAATTTTACCATAAGCTCTGCCTCTCCCAAAATCTTCCTCAAGCTCTAGCACTTCTTTCGATTCAAACCGGCGATGATTCTTATATAAAATATTTTTTGATTAAAAAGGCTATATCGATCAAAATGTCTTTCGATCAAAAAGAAACAAAATGGCTATACGGTTATTATACGGGATTTCGGTGTATAATGGTATTTTATACGTATAAATTTTTTGGTACGGGCATATAAATGCAATGCAGCATCTATATAGCCTTCAAGTGTGAGTAAACTTTGCATGTAATAGGAAATCTCATAGATCTACCTAAATCACCTTCAAGTGTGAGTCAATCTCTACACGTGAGAGGTAATTTTTTGTTACCCTACCTAAATCACTTCCAAATGTGAGTCAAACACTACACAAGACAAGCAATCACTATTCTGCTTACAAAAACCACCTCGTGTGAGCATTGCTCACACTTGGAAATCACTAACTAAGTCTACCATGTAATCACTAAATAAGTCTACCTAAGTTACTTTTAAGTGTGAGCATGTCTCTCCATTACATGCAATAAGCCTCAACTGGTTTGGAATTATTATCAAACTCTGGACAAAACTCTGGACAATCTCTTTTTCAATGGTCATCCAATCCACATTTATGAAATTTCCTAGCTCTTGGTTTAGGCAATTGTTTTACCATGGGTGGCCTTGTTCCTTGATTTTCAATATAGAAATTAGGTGCTACCCATGGAGGTTTCCGATAAACTTATTCTACCATGATAGGAGTAGATTGAGTGTACCACTCATCTTCTACCATCACAGTTAATAAACTAGTTTCATTGTATGGTGTAACCTGTACTAAAGCCTCCTCTTCCACTTGTCTTTCAAGAAGCATGTACTTAAATGGTACAAAATTATATCCTAATAGAGGTGGTTGCTGACCTAGCACATTCTGTGGTCTCTTCAAATCCATATGTGGTTTTTGCATTGGTCCCATCATGTTAAATGGATACTTATACATAGGTTTCCCTTGTGGTATCATCAATACATACTTGACATTTTTATTGTATCTAGGCTTCTAGTAGCACTCATTAATTTCATGGTTTTCCATTTACCCTCCATGGAACACCATTTTGATGGTTTGGGTTGTCCCATAGGCTTCCCTTATGGTGGGCCTTGTCTTGGCCCTCACATTGACATCGTTTACATGTTGCTCATCACACCATTTATGTGTTTAAGCATGTCTTGGATAACATTCATAGGAGCTGCCATAGTTGTTCCTACCTATGCTAGCACAATAGACGTGGTCTGCTCACTCTGGGTGTCCTTAACAACACTTTCTTCATTGAAGATTTCATAGTTATCTCCCAAGTATATATCATCCAGGCTGCATGCTTCCCAAGTTGTATGCTTCTTGTTTTACAAAATGGCATGCAACTCTTTGTTGAGTAAACTTTATAGAAATAATGAGACAAGTCTTTCCTCGGTTGGAATTTCCAACTCTGGACATCTATCAATGTATTGCCTCATTTGACTCATACAATCTCTTATAGTCTCTCCTTGTTTTTGTTTAGAACTGTAGATTTGTGCTATTATATTGTGTTCGATTTCCATTTTTGAACAAGAAACAACAAATCTTATAGCCAATATTAGTGGATCAATGATGGATCCAAGAGATATGATCTGGAACCAAGTTAAAGCCTTACCTTCCAAAGTCATTCCAAACCCTTTGAACTGAGTGTGGAAGTCCGTTATGCACTCTACTCTCAGTGCCTACCTGAAGCTTGCTAAATGGTCATAAAGATCTCCAGATCCACTGTATTTTTGACCCATTTTTAGAAGTCATCTAGTCTAACTCTATGATTTCTTTTGACACCCACTCTCTTGGCTAGTCGCTCTCCCATTAAGCTTTCAAGTTAGTTACTAGATAGATGTGATTTGTCTGGACCTCTTCTTGTCATGGTGTCACTCTTTCTTCTCATATTACTGGTGATTTCAACATCCCTTCGCCAATTCACATCATTGAGGTGTCTGCCTTGAGCTGTATGGCCCCGTTGGTTGTCTATACTACCAAATGCTCTCTCGATTAGTTCCAAGTTTTGTTTTTTTTAAGGTCCCTTACCCATGATTATTTCTCGAATCAAGTAGCCTTGGTGCTTTGTCTATTCAACCTCCTTTGGAGTCATTGTAGCAAAGTTGTTGTTATAATAATCCCTAAAGAGATGTATGAGAAGCTTTGCTAGGCCTTTCTCCCTTATCTTCAAAATATGCATTAATCTTCAAGGGTGTCAATTGCGCTGGTTTGGCATGAGCCGTCCATATCAAATCCATGATGTTATTATCCTCCCAAAAGTAAACTCTGAGTTGTGATTTATCGATAGGTATGCATTTCATAGGTATGGCATCTTTCTGGTCATACCCTTTAAGTCTAGCACAGGTGGTCTCTCCATAGTGGTCATGGTTGGAATAAGTATGTCTCATTGATCCACAATGTAAGTGTTCTCAATTTTGAGATACTACACTCCTTTTTGGTCCATGTAGAAGGTGTCTTGCTTGTTAGCTCTAAACTCCTCTTCAAACTCAACTATATGATTGTCTGCCTTTACCACATACTCCTCGTTGGGATCCAGGTAAATATGATCTCCGTGCTTGTTGGTCTTGTAGAAGGTCAAAATGTGTCTGAACCTGAGAGAGGTTCATTCCTGATTGAGTCAAAAAGGAACACATCTCAAAACTTGAGTCAGAGTAAGAGTCAAGCACTTGCTCAACTATAGTCTCTAAGATACCCCCTTGGTTGACGCTCTCCTCAGTAGATACTCTACTCTTAGTCTCTCTATTATAGCCCAGATTTGCTACGACACGGCATGACCTCAGGTACATAAAGACTCAAAATACTCAATAGAAATAAATGCATGGCCTTCAGTGCCAATATTAACTAGTTTTTGTCGCCACTATAAATCCAATTAGGCAATTTCTCAAGTTTTGATCTGGATCACTCCTATACAATCAAGGGTGATAAATTTAGTCTATTGATTATCAAGCATATACAAGGACTCTTGGTGAAAATTTTCAACTTCAATCCTACCAAAGTAGTCAAAAGGTCAATCTACAACCTTCAAATCCAAAAAACTTAATTTCAAGTAGCAAAAAATATCCAAATGACGTTAAACTTGCTAGGTTATTTGTATGAGGTTTATATTAGCCTTGTGAACCAGAAAATGTCAAAAATGGACTCTCTCACTAGCATGAGATAATAAGCGTGTTTATTATCTACTAAATCAAAAAATGGCCATTTTCCACTTTTATTGATCCACACTAGTTTACCATGTATTCAATAAACCATGAATGAGGTTATTTCGATTTTTGTTCAATTCAATCCAATTTCCCAATAGTGTTTGTATCTGGCAATTTCAATTGCAAATCAAGTGGTCATGCAAGTGATGTCCAAATTACTTGAGACTTCTTCCAAGTACTCTATTACTACTCTAGACCCAATCCCCTTATAAAAAATGTGCAAAAGTTGAATTTTTGGAGTGAGAGATAATAAGCGCGCTTATTATCTCTTGGTCAGACTGAGGGTTTTTTCCAACTTGTTTTACTTGCACTGGATATTCACATCCTAAACAAGTCACAAACCAAGTCTATGTAGTTTGGTATAGGTTTTCAATTTCTAGGCCAAACTTTGTGTTTGCAATTTGGTTCCAGTGAGTTTTGAGCCTAACTGACAACTTACAAGTCCAAATGCTACCAAACTTGGATCAAAGCCTCGTTACACTATGTTGATGTATGTGGGTTTGAAAAATGGTCAAAATCTTGTTGTTTAAAGCCTCAAGATATTAAGCATGCTTAATATGTAGGTGCCCAATTTTGCAACCTTTTTCCACTTTTTCAGTTGCCACAGTTGTAAAAAGGTGTTTTAAGATATGTCAGGAAGTTTCATCAAGTTCTGTTTAGTTTAAAGTGTTCTTAGCCCCAAGTGGTTGTCATTCAAAGTGAAGGGTGTATTGGCCCAATTTTATCTCCAAATGGAGTTACAATCTTTTGAGCCTTCACAAAAGTGTCAACATATCACATAAACAAGACGTCCATGAGAAAAAAGTTCAATTTTAGGCCAAAAAAAAAAGACGCTTATTATCTACTAAACAAAACCTACACTTTTTTAGTTTTTTGATGGAATTCAGGTCCTGTACAAGCTAATGCAAGTACGTTTGGTCAAGAAAACTCACTTTTGCATGCATCTATCATTAGGGAGATAATGAGCCCATTTTTTGGCGAGCTTCAAAATTTCTCTCAAAAGTTGATTTTTGACTCACTCGTAGGTTGCTACAGCCTTTCGAAGATCAATGATGACCAAAAATTCTATTCTGAAACTTTGAACTCACCTTATGATCCATTCTTGAAAAATCTAAAATTTTGTAAACAACTTTAGTGATGACAATTCACATGGTGAGATAGATCAAAGACCTTCCTTGATGCCTACTTACCCTACTCCTAAAGGTGGTGGAATGTGTCCACTTGCATTGTTTTTTTTTTGTTTTTTCTTTGAAAAGTACATCAATTCTTAAACTATGACATAGTCTAAGCTATCAACCACTCCTAAACAACCTAATCTAAGCTTAAAGGTTATTGACAAGTAGGACTACTCCCAAGACACCTCTACACAACCGAAGTAGACACACTAAAGCCATGCGATTTCCAGTAGTTGGTTTTTATACTTAAAGTGAACCTAGAGGAAGTTTTTTGGATGATGGGATTGATCACTTAGGTTTTTTTCTAGTTTAGTCACATTATTCCTAGCAACGGTGCCAAAATGTGGGGCTCCCCGCTTGCCAAGCCTCGCTATCTTATCGTAGTGATAGTGAGAACTACGAATATAAATGTCATACCGGATGGAGTCGACTCGACTAGTGCATGGAAGCTATAAGAGGTTGTCAGTCTCTCAAAAAACACACTCAATACCTATCTACTCAAAGCCGCACTCAACTGCATGTCAGACAACAAGTGCTAACTACGACATGGCAAGCAAATTTCATCGATTCACTAAGAAACAAAGTCCAAACAAGACAAAACCTATAGGATGGATGTGCAACATCTAAAGACACGCTCATGCCCTTAAATCCCCCTTTTGATGACTTGGTAAAATTGCACTTATTATCTACATGGCAGATTTGACCTAGCTACTTTTGGTTCTAAATACACCCTAAATCTTAGCAATGATGTCCCAACATCCCTCCACTGCAGAAAATGCAATTTGGTTATGTAAATCATAAGCTATGAGCACATTAAGGAGAAGGTGAGTAGCAACAAAAACATAGTTTCACTGCGAAAAAAGCACAATGTTGTGAAGAGATTTCACCTGTGAACATGATGAAACAGACGGCATTTCAAACAGACACTTCACAAGGGAGTTATGCGTTTGAGAAAGAAGGAAAGTACACAGTTCCCTACAAAACTATTGTAATGCTTATTATCCAAAAAGAGCTCCCTAGGTTTTCACAAAAAATTGTATTTTATCCCTTAGCCAAAGGTTTTGGGTTCAAAAATAAATAATATTCTAGCTCACTCACAGCCTAGGAACTTACTGATACAATCTAGAAGCATTTATCCCCACTTATCTCGATCCTAATCACAAATTTTTTTATAAATTAACTTCGGGAATCAATTAATTACAAGGGATTTTAGGCTAAGAATGCCCAGATTGATTTAAAAAATGATAGCTCACATCGTTAGATGTATATATAGGCTTCGATGCTAGCAATGTGCTAACAACAATGCTCGTGTTTGTGACTCCAAAAGTTAGCCCAAGAGGAGTAGACAAATGGAACCTAATGGAAATGGATAGTATGACTTTGGTGGTCGTGGCCTTAAAGTCTTAGAAGTGGCAATAATAGAATGGGATTTTGGTAACTCATATCTTCATAGTCCTATACCCTATCAATTACTTGTTGTTGTATATAATCTCTTCATCTAATGCTTTTTTTACTCAAAAAAGAGAGAGAGGGAGAGGGAGAGGGAGAGAGAGAGAGATAGAGATACAGAAGGAAGGAGAAAAGAGAGAAAGATATTGAGAGGGGGGGGGAGAAGAGAGAGAGAGAGAGAGAGAGAGATTGAAGAGAGAAGGGGAGACAGAGAGAGAGAGAGAGAGAGAGGAGGGAGGGAAAGATAGATGAAGGAAGAGAGAGAGAGAGAGAAAGAGAGGGAGAGAGATTGAGAGATTGAGAGAGTTAGCGGGTTGCTGCGACGGACGCTGTGTAGCATAGCTATTTAACATTAACTCCCACATTTATAGGAGCTAAAGTTTCTCTTACCAAAATTAGCTCTACCCTTCCTCGGTCATTGCCCCCCTGATACCTACCTTTGCTAGTTCTAGCACTTGTACTAGCTTCATTCTCTTTGGAGCCAGCTACTCCGTCTGTCTTCAGCACTTCTAGATTGGTTAGTGCAATCATTTACCCTTTTTGAAATAGTGAATTATTATCCCACAGTTCTTCGAGACATGTCCATATGCCTTACAATAAGTACACCGGGTACACTCATTTCATTAGGAGAAATATGAACCTTGCATGGGCCTTATAAGGAATCTTAATTTTTAGGGATTAAGGCTAATGGTGTGTAGGGTTAAGGGGACAAGGGCATTCAAGAAGCTATTTTTGAGTAGGCTTTTCTAGCCTTTTTTTAAGACACGTATAGGATGTGGACGTAGGAGGTCACCTTCTCTCTCTAACTTTTTGAAAGTGAAGGGAGTAAAGAGGTGTGGCCACATCATCAAAAACGTGGATCACTAAGAGCCCAAATTTGACTTTTTTTTTAAAAAGTTATTTTTACTTATTTTTGACTTAAAACTCCCCCCAACATATATCCATATCAAAAAAGTATTTTTTGACATGTTTTTAAACTTACAAGCACTAAAAGTCCAATTTTTCAAAAAAAAACTCTCCCCCCCCCAAAAAAAAACCTTTCTTCTCTCTTCCTCCTCCCTCCTTTCTCCCTCTCCTCTCCCTCCCTGCCCCTTCTCTCCTCCTCCTTCCCTCTCTCCCTCTCCCCCACTGTCCCCTTCTCTCCTCCCATGTTCCTCCCTCTTCCTCCCTGCCCCCTTCTCTCCTCCTTCTCTCACACTCTCTCTCTCTCTCTCTCTCTCTCTCTCTCTCTCTCTCTCTCTCTCTCTCCCCCACTACCCCTTGTCTTCTCCCATGTTCCTCTCTCTCCCTCCCCCCTCTCTCTTTTCATCCTTTGCTTCCTCATGCAACAGCTACCATGGTGCTCAAGGACATTACAAATCGTATGCATACATATTTTCTTGTTCGCAATGTTTGCACCGAAGGCCGCACGTGAGGGTGAGCAGAGGTCATCCCAGGAACGTCGTACCATCGGTGAGATGAATGTTGACGATTATTCAATATCTTGCCAATACCATCACATATTTGAATAAAACACCCCTTTATGCAAGGTAACAATATACTTCTTACTTTTGATTGTGTTCTTCTTATCATAAACTTTGAAGTCTAAGGTGCTGCCTCTACTTGTTTTGTAGTGCTTGGCACAAAGGTTTCTTTTATGCACAAATAGTGAAAGGCTGCAGGTTAGAGAGGCCAAGTGTCATCACTTTTCCTCTAAAACAGTCTTCTTTGTTACATCTTGCAGTTAGGTGCTTCAAATCAATGCTTATTAGGGGTGGTAGTCTCATCCTAATGTATATTTTTGTATTGTTTATTCCTAGCTAGATAGAAATACTTGCAAATTTGTACAACATATACTTAACAAGTGTCTTCATTATGTAGCTTGCAAATGTTGAATTCATACATGGTTTTGTTACAAGGTGAGCTCTTGCTATGCTAATTGAGTGGCGTTGTTTGCAAGAATGGCTCAAGGAACTGGCATAACATGAAGCTTTTACGGTGGCACAAAGCTCTCCTCAGCGGCAATGTGGCTCCCACTACACCAAAAATCATTATGCTGACATGAAGAGATCCCTAGTAGGACAATGCAAAAACTTTTCATCAGCAGCAACACACTCTTTCCTAACATGAGGACACTCCTACCAAAGATATTTTTATGTGATAGATCACCCCAGGAGCATACCATGTCATGGAATGGATGTCAGAACTATGACCGCACTACTCCTTGGAAAGTGTTCACAGATGTATGTTTATCAAAGTTAATGAGAAGAAATTTGGACTTTTTTGTTTGTTGATGTGTAAGAGCACTCTAGGTCTACCATATTTTAGATTGTTTGATAAGTTAAATAAAATTTATAGTCATTTAAAGTGTAAGTTTGTTTTTGTTTGGTAAGATTGTACATGGGAAGACATAATAAAGTATAAGAGATCTTGACGGAATAAGCCTCGATTAGATTGCTACCATGCACTTGTGACACCAGACCTCTCCTTAAACCTTTTGATTTCTATCATTGTGGGAAGTCCAAGGGTGGTCTATTTTCAAATTTTTAGCAATAACTTTTTTTTAAAGGAAATTTTGGTTATTTCAAAGTTTGTACAAAGTCTAGGAGTTCATTCTGATTGTTTTCCTTCAGTTTCAATTTTTGATCAAGGGCACTCTTTGGAAGCCACTTTTGAAGGTGTTAGGGTGAGATTTTGAGAAAGTTTTGTATGTAGGAAATGCAGTCCTTAACACAATAAAAAACATTAGTTCTCTGAGTATTTTCAGATTCCATGGTTTTAATGCCCGTTCGAGCCCGTATATTAAGGAAAAAGTAAGAAATGTTTGTTTTACATCATTTTTTAAGAAATTGCCAACTTGCACGTTGATTTTTGGAAAATCCGAGTAGGATATGATTTTTTTGCATCACACGATGGTCGAAGAGCGCGACGAGATGAACAAATTTATGTGAGACAAGCCCAGATAGATTCGGAGCCAATTGAACACTAGAAGCTCTTGAAAACAGCCTAAAAGTTCAACACCACTTGAATTATGACCATGCATTAAAAAAAATCTTGTACTTGTCATTTTAGGGCCCCAGGGACCCTCAACATGAGGGGCCACAAGGGCCCGCAAATCAGCCATCCAAAAATTTAGGGCCCCAGGGACCCTCAACATGAGGGGCCACAAGGGCGCGCAAATCGGCCATCCAAAATTTTTGGATGGCGATCGATTTGCGCGCCCTTGTGGCCCTCATGTTGAGGGTCCCTGGGGCCCTAAAATGACAAGTACTGGCTTTTTTTGATGCATAGCCATGAGATAGAATTAGGCAAATTAATGTATTCATAGCAAACTCCCCTCCCCCCCCCCCAATGGAAAATAGCTAAACATTGTATCATGCCATGCATTAACAAAAAGCTTGTACTTGTCATTTTAGGGGCCCAGGGACCCTCAACAAGAGGGGCCACAAGGGCGCGCAAACTGGCCATCCAAAATTTTGGGTCCCTGGGCTCCTAAAATGACAAGTACGAGCTTTTTATAATGCATGGCCATGAGATAGAATTGGGCAGTTTAATGTGTTCATAGCAACCCCTCCCCCCCCAAATGGCAGATACCTAAACCTTGTATCATGCTTATCAACCATTTTCTACTTCCTTGTGTCCATTCCCTCTTCTTGGAAATATCTTGGTCCCTATTTGTGCCTGGATGGGCATTCTACGCACCGTTGTGGTCCCTCTTGTTGAGGGTCCCTGGGGCTTCAAAATGACAAATAGGGGCTTTGTTTTAATGTATGGCCATGAGATAGAGTTGTAGTGTTTGATGTCCGGAGTATTCACTATGTCAAATTTTCCTATATCATGTGCGTTCACCACAATGGATTGAAAGTAGCCCTTATAGGCCTTACCTACACATGTTTCTGTAACTTTACAAGAATATAAATTCCCTTCTGTTGAACACATGTGCTATGTTACATATACTTTAGTGAACTCCCAAGGTCAAAGGCCTCACAAATTTTGTGCACTCAGAACATTTAGCACTAGAAATCAACCAAACAAGGAGCCAATTTTTACTTCCTTGTGTTCACCTCATGTTCTTAGGAATGTTTTGGTTAAGCCATTTCTTTGGTATTTAAAACCACATGTGACCCCTATTGTTATAGTATCCGACCAAAGGTTTCTTGATTAGCAGTTATATAGGTTCGAGTGATACATATCTTCTATGTTAACAATGCATGTATCTATAATTTATGTTTACACTTTCTCTATCCAAATGAGCTACATAGTAAAAATCAAATCCCCAATTCAACAATTAAGTTCACAAGGTGATAGCTATTGGTATGATCTTTAGCAATACCAAATAAATAGCTACCAATAGCGAATGAATAGGGATATTTAAGAAGGTTTGATACCAAAAACTTGTCAACACTACTCAAAAAGGTGGAAACTCAAAGGCTTTATAATATATATGATGAAACAAGAATCAATAATAAGTCACCCCTATATATCTACACCTCCATCTCAAGTTGTCATTTCTCTAAGTCAAGCTTGGCATAGGCATAGTATGGAAACAATAACATTTTGGAAAGCAAGAATTTAGCTTTCTCAACTTTTGAAATGTTGCTATTGATATATATTCAACATCCCCAAATGAGGACATCTTGATAAAGGTTATGATCCACTTAATAAGAATAACCATTAGTGATTAAACTGAAATCAAAATATTGCATGAATTTCTTCATGGTGGAATGATTAAGACTTGAAACTTCAAACATCTTACAGGCAAATCAGAATATCCAAAAAAATCAACAATATTTCTCAAATCTGTATGAAACTCCAGTAATCTAAATAAAATACTCTCACTCAGTGCGACACCATTTAACAAAAAGAAATATTTATATTGCATTGATAGAGGAATCCAGCCTCATAAAAATAATTACAAATGGAGACAATGTTGTTGCTGTTAGGCTTCTCTTACAAGTATTTGTCTTTCTCATCTAGAGATTCATATACATGAGTATTTGTGTGTCTATGACACTAGGGAAGATAGTAGTACTATAGGGATGGCTTTTCTAAGAGCTCCTAGAGAGTACCTATTGGTTCAAGATTCTACAAAAATCCTACTATTCTTATCAAAATCTTTTAACACGGTAGTGAAAGGTTCCTCACGGAACAAAAATAGGGTGATTTCCATCTCTGCACATGGTTGCTTGCTCATGTCCTCTCAAAACAAGTTGACTCTGTAAGTAAACAACAGATTATGTGAGCACAAATTTATAAAGTACAAAATGATATTATTCTAATAATCTAATGACAACTATACAAAGAATAAATTATAAGAAAAATCTTTGATGACTCTCCATAGATAACACAACTTACTTACATTGTGAGACTCAATCACATGCTACAAAACTATAGATGGCGCACCAAATCCATCAACAACATAGCACTACCCAATGTTATGAGGTGTGAAGCCTAAACATTGAAAGCCATAAAGAGGTTAATTTCCTCGAGCATGATAAACTTAAAGATGGAGATGATCTTAAGCTCTGAATGTAAGCTACAAGGGTATTTTTCTCACCATTCTATCTTTATGTTGGAGATAAATCCTTGCAATGCCCATGCACTATTCACACCTCCTGTTCTTGTGGTGTGCAAGTCATGTGAGTTGATGCTTTTTCCACCTTCGGGAGTAGAGGTTTACATGTAGTGCGAGTGAATGAAAGTAGAAGAAGGAGAATCTTGTTTAATGCTGTAATGGAGGTGAGAGAAGGGAGAGGAGCTAGCTTGGTGTGGAACTATGTGGTGGGCAAGGGGAAGAGATGGGGGAGAAGCTTGCTTGGTGCTACAATGGAGATGGGAGAAAGCTAGTAGAGAGATAATGTTGGACTATAGGGGGTGCATGTGGTTGTTGCAGCCATGGAGAGCTTGGAAAAGGGTTTGTAGAGAGAGAAATCACTTTTAGCTATAGAATAGGTTTGGAAAGACTTTGGAGGGTGAAAAATGATGTTTTGAATTTTTTTGGAAAATTTTAATTTTTTGGAATTTTTTAGTGCACGTTTTTTACTTTTGGAGGTCAAAAATACTTTTTTGACCATGAAATAGGTTAGGGGACCTTTTAAGGAGGGAAAACTTGAAATTTGAAATTTTTTGAAAATTTGAAATTTTTAGTGTATATTTAAATCCGTGCCAAAAAGTGGGGGAAAAAAGGTCAAAGTGGTCCCCCCCCCCCCCTCCCTTTCCCCTAGCCACCTCCCTTATCTTCTCACTAGGTAAGAGGCCATTAAGAGGTGTAAAGCTACCTTGTCCCCCTACTTTTTTGAGGGTACAGAGTGTGTCCACCACCCTCTTCCTATTGGCTGGCCTCTAATTAACCTTAATCCCAAAGGGCCCCTAGAGGGTTCATATTTTTCCTAATGTGACATGTGATCCTTGGATCTACATTTTGAGCACCAAGCCTCCAGCTTTCCAATTGAGGTTCTGTTTTAGCCATTTTGGCTATCTGCTTTGACATCTCCTCTAGCATCCTTGTCCACGACCCTTTATTTTTTAGTTTAACTTTATCATCTAAAATGTAACAATTACTGGTCTATAAAGCTTGTAAATAGCGGAAAATAACTTAACATAGTGAGCATTTCATTAAGCGCAAATTCCTAATGAGCATACAAGAGTGCTTGGTTGAAGATAATAACATTAGCATAACACCTAATTAGTTTGGCATAACAATACTTGAAAGAGAGAGAGAAATAGAACAATTGACAACTATTGAGGACCGAATTTACATGGACCGGTCCCCCCTCCATTAGGCATTTGTATTATAACTTCTTTATTAAGAGAGACTTAGTACAATACAATTCTTTGTGTTCCTTGGTAAAAACTCGTCGGTGCTATGAAGATGGAAGCTTCATGCACCAAACTTACATGTGATAACACATAACATCAGTTACTCGTTGGTCTCAGACCCAAGACCTCACACACCTTCGAAGATGGTGAGAGCTAGCGGGGTATGAGAGTAGATCTAGACGAAGAAGGAGTATTCTTACAAGAAAGAAGTATTTCCTCACTTAATTACTCTTGTAGCTTTGCTTAGCTTAGTAATTAGATAATAGAGGAGAGAAGCATGGCATTGAAGCTTAGCTCTTGGTTGGATTTGCATTCCATATCCAAGAGTTGTTGGTGTAGGCCTCCATTCTCAAACTTGGAGAAGAAGATGAGCTTTCCATTAAAGCTTGGAGAAGGAAATGATTTTCTTGCTCTACACATGAGTTGTGTGAGTGTGTGTGGAATAATACCCTTCAAAACAGCCCCCTCTCTCCTCTTGGTTGACCCCCCTTGCCAATTACTCATGATTCATTCCTATTGGCCCTTGAAAAGCCTAGCCAATAGTATTTGAGTATGAGTTTTACTCTTGATGGCTTCCTATTGGCCCGTAAATAATTTGGCCAATAGCCTTTGAGAGGCCCAGTCAAGAGGCTTGTGACAAGTGTCCATCCTTTTTTCCATTTTGTGAATGCCAAATAATTAATTTAATTATCTTCTTTTCTATTAGACCTTTTAGTCCTTTGGCCAATAGGAATTAAGCAATTTTAGGAACTGCTTAATTATCATTGGACCTTTTGACTGTCCAATAGTCTTTTAGGGAGACTATTTCTTATTGGTTATTTTTTTTAGCATTTATAAAAATAAAATTTTAGTTTACACTAGCTAACTTCTCATTGGTCCACCTCTGTGCCCATCCAATAGGATTCAGGCAAGAATTGGGTGTCTTTGCATGCTTGACATGTGTCCTCTTTACTTTGTGGAAAGGGTAAGCTTAGGTGTATAGTGTGTGTGTGTGTGTGTGTCTAGTCACTTATTAAGCTTTGTCATCATCCCAAAAAGTTTTTTGCTTTTGTCCTCTAGCTTATTGGCCTTTTGCACACACACAAAGTATCCAATTCCATTTACAATTGACCATTAGACTTTACACTTTGAAATTTTGGAACTTAACCTTTTGGAAGTCTTAATGGGCTGAACTCTAAGGTCTTTGGAGCCCATTCATTGCACATTGCACATTGCTCTTGTGCAGATGGTACCCCTTTGGATCCCTACTGTGGGTCCCTACTGTGACCAGTCTGCTAGCTTTACTAATAATCTAGCTTTTTCTCCCCTGGTACTTCCCCATACTAAATGATCAGTTTAACATGAGAAAATCATTTAGGAGAATTAGATATTAGTTATTATGACATTACCTCTCTCTTGAAATCATAGTCGTCCTCGACTATGAGGTAGAGATGATAAAGCATAGTCATTAGTCCTTTTCTTAGCGGGTATAGGATCCCTATTTTACCCTACGACACCGTTCCACAATGGATGTTTAATCCATTTGGCGCTTGAGAGACGAAGCTGCCGCAAGCATGTCTGCACATTAGTCCTATCAATCTTCCATAGTAGAGTGACAAGCTCTACTTGGTGTTTGGGAGACGTCGTCTTCGCAAACTTGATCCTAAGCATGCATACTTCTTAACATTTGTGCACAATAAAGAAAAGAAGAGTCTTGTAAGACAAAAACATTGATCATTTAAAACATATTTACATTTGCTTACTCTAGGGAATCATTGTAAGCATTGACAAGGTTTAGGTTATCCTTTAATTGTATGCCTTGCATCCATCTAGCATCTTCAAAAGGATAATTCTTAAACTTAATAAAATACCGTCGGATAATCTTACCACCTCTCAATACCTTGTCTTTGTGTCGGAGAATGGACTCTGGCTGTAGTACCTCTTCTTGGTCTTCAATCTCCGGTGGGTCTTCTATGGTTGCTTCTTGGGGTGGCTCTCCTTGGTAAGGCTTTAACAGGCTCACATGAAAAGAATTGTGTATGAGCCAGTGGTTGGGCAACTTGAGTTGATAAGCCGTCTCATTGATTGGCTTAAGAATCTGAAAGGGGCCATAGTACCTTTTTGTTAGTTTAGCATAGTATTTTTGGTGTCCCGTAGGATTCTTGCCCGTCGTGTGCCTTAATCGAGCCTTGGGAAATTTAAGCAAGACCCAATCATTTTCTTTAAAGTTCAGGGCTCTTCTGTGCTTGTTAGCAGCAGCCTTTTGCCTTTGCTGTGAGATGGATATCTTTAATCTTTTGGAAATATTCTTGTAGGTCGCGGCTATATTCATCTGCAGCGAAGATCTTCCCATGTACCTTAAGTAGCAGGGGACTTTTTGATCTTCCCTCAATTACCTCAAAAGGTGCTTTTCCCGTGGATGTATGTACTGTGTTATTGAAAGCATACTCCACTAAAGGTAAGTACTTCTCCCATTGGGATCTTTGATCTACTTCAGTGACATAAGCTTTGAGTAGATCAAGAATTGTTAGGTTAGCTATCTCACTTTGACCATTCGTTTGCGGGTAATAGGCTGAAGAGAAATTTAGCCTTGTACCTAAATTCTCAAAGAGACCCTTCCAGAAATTTCTGGTCATTCTAGGATCTCTATCCGACATTATTGACATTGGCAATCCGTGGTACTTAAAGATTTGTGATATAAAGAGGGTTGCCATTTGATGGGCCTTAATAGTCTTTTTGACAGGTATGAAATGCGCTTGTTTGTTGAATCTGTCTACTATTGTCCATATTCCCGTATTCCCATGGATAGACTTAGGCAATCCATGGATATGCTCTCCCAGGGTGAATTAGGGATTGGCAAAGGTTGAAGCAAACCAGGTTGCTTCCCTCTATCAAACTTTGTCTTTTGGCAAACCACACATTTTGAAACATACTCTTGTATGTTCGCTTTCATGGTAGGCCAATAGAAGTACATTTCTATCCCTCTTAGGGTAGCTTGAATCCCTCTATGCCCCGTGTATGGAGGAGCATGAGATTCATACATTACTTTCTCACGTAGTGAGTTAGTAACACATAGCCTATTACCATAGAGAAGATAACCATCTTGTAAGGTAAATGGTTCCTCTTTCTTCCCTAGTGCAAGGGCTAACATCACATCTTTAAAATCGGAATCGATAGAGTACTCATCTATCATAGAAGATAGATCATTGTGAGTTGCTATGGAAACCGCATTCACTCTCGGTCGTCTTGAGAGTGCATTAGCTACTTGATTATGCTTGCCAGCAATGTGAGCAATATGAAAATGAAATTGCGAAAGGAAATTTTCCCACCTCATTTGTTTGTCGGAGAGCTTGGTCTGCGTCATAAAGTACTTGAGGCTTTGGTAATCCGTCCGCAGAATGAAGCAGCACGGCTCCAAGACAATCACCACAAGCATCGCATTGGACCTCAAATGGCTTTGAGAGATCCGGTAGTGTAAGCACAGGTTGAGAGATAAGCTTCTCTTTAAGCTTTTCAAAAGCAGTGTCTCCTTGGTAGTCCATGCATACTTAACGTTCTTTTTTGTTAGGTCATGCAGTGGTCCTGCTATGAGTGAGAATTTTTCTATGAAGCGTCTATAGTATGCACACATACCTATAAAGCTTCTTAATTCATGCAGATTCTTTGGGTTAGTCCATGCTTTTATTACTTCTAACTTTGATGGATCCATTTGGATGCCATCTTTAGAGATAATATGACCTAAATACTGAATCTCTTGTAAGAAAAATTCACTTTTCTTTTGATTTATATAAAGCTTATTCTCTCGCAAAACTTGAAAAATTACCTGGAGGTGCTGTTTGTGTTCGTCCAAGGAATTGGAGTAGATGATTATATCATCAAAGAACACTCCAGTGTAGCTGTGGTGAGGCCTAAAGAGCTTCTCCATCATGCGGTTGAATGTAGCTGGTGCATTGGTCAAGCAAAAGGCATGACAATGATTCGTAGAGACCAAACATAGTGCGAAATGCGGTCTTTACAATGTCTTGATCAACAATCCTTATTTGGTGATAGCCACTTTTTAGGTCAATCCTACTGAAGTAGGTCGATCCTTGTAGCTTATCAAATAGGTCTTCTACCCGCGGAACGGGAAACCTATTTATGATAGTGATCCTATTTAGTGCTCTGTAGTCGACACACATATGATATGTGCCATCTTTCTTTTGCACTAATAAAACTGGTGAACAAAATGGAGATGAACTAGGCCTAACCATTCCTTTCTCAACCAACTCATGCACTTGCCGCATAATTTCCTCTTGTTGAGCTTGAGAAACTCGATAAGGAGGTTTATTAGGCGGTGAGCTTCCTGGAAGAAGCTCGATTGCATGGTCATCATCCCCTCATTTTGGAGGCAATTCATTAGGAATGTCGTCAATAAAAACATCTTGGAATTCATTAAGGAAATTAGATAACCCTAATTCTTTTTTATTCCCTTTATTTTTATTTGACAGAACATTAGGTTCATTTTGAGAGTCTTTTACAAATATCATGTACACGAAAATAGAGCTCTTTATTGACTTATCAAAAGCTTGCTTATGTACAAGAGGTATAGTGTTACCTGACTCATTAGCATATATGTACATGTCTTTGTCCCTGTATTTAAAGTAAATTTGCCTTTCAGGAAACTTGATGTTGGCCGCCATGCGATCAAACCATGGTGCCCCCTAGGATTCAATCCTCATGCTTAAGGGGAGAGATGAAGAATCCTCTTTGTCCACATAACTTTGGACATGAAGCCTCAATTTCCCAATCAAGGGAGTAACTGGTACTTCTTCTCCTGAAAGCATTATCGGCTGGTAGGGGATTTCCCATCTCAAAGGCTTGGATGCCTAGCTTAGTGGCCAACTCCGTGGATATGAAATTGTGAGTAGAGCCATTGTCGAAGAGAATGAAAGCATCATGTTCTCTCACCTTCCCCCAAGCATGGCATAGAGGAGATCCTTTGTGATGAGCATCTTCTTCTTTAACTTCAATTATGGAAGCTCTAGGAGGTTCATTGCGTGTGTTCTTCTATGGGCAAGCACGATAAGCATGCCCTTGCTCCCCACATTTGAAACAACGGTTATCCTTGCGATCAATCTCTAGCTCTTCAGGAGAGAGTTTATTTTTGCCTTTGTAGACTCCCTTCTCCTTAGCTTTGTTGTTGTTGAAGTTGCCCTTGGGAAACTTTTGGACATGGTCCTTCCCCTTAGGCTCATTACGGTCTTTGCTTTCCATGGGTTTAAGATTTTTCTTAGCCCCTTGTTGGAAGTGGATTCGTGAAGCCACCATAGTATGGTGTATGACCACTGAAATAGTGCGAGGCCTTTGGGAGTAGACATACTCCGCCACATCTTCAGATAAACCCGCACAAAATTGTTGTTTTTGCTCTCCAAAATCTATCTTTTTCTAGACAGTGGCTTTGAGATGTAAATCCCAAAACTTGTCTAAGATTCGTAGGGAGAGAGCTTCAAGCTTCGCCATTCGGTGAGCACTTTGTCTTTGGCATCGCTAGCCAAAAACTACTTCATAATGGAAGCTCTTAAAGCTTTCCATGTTCGTGGAGCTTCACCATTTGTTCATAGGCTAGACCACCATTGCCTGGCAGACTTTTGGAGATGCATGGCTACATGACGTATCTTAGAGGACTCCGTGAATCCCTCATCTCCAAATGCCGCATCAAATTGTTGAATAAAGGCCAAGACTTTGTCCGTAGCACCAAACGTGCCATCATAGGTAAGAAAAGAGATACTCTTTCCTCCCTCCTTGAATTGTTTAAGCTTGGACGACCTCTTCCAAGCGGCATAGGATTTCCTATGGCCTCTCCTTTTGAATTATTTGGGAGCCGCACCATCACTTCCTTCAGAAGAGAAGGAGGATGATGAAGATGGAGAAGAGGGTGACCTCTTTCTCGCCTTTTTCTTCTCATACTTCCTTTCTTCCTTCTTTGAATTACGCTGAGAAGGACTATCCGATGGTCTTCTCCGTTTAGGGGGTGTTGGAGAGCGTTTTGCCCGCCTTCTTCATGGTGCCATCTCCGCCGAGGTGGCGGGAGATTCACTTCTTTCTCTTTCTTTCGGTGGGGGCTCTACCGTTGAGATTTGGGCTCTCCTTGGTGAGGGAGTTGCCCCATCAACTTGTAAGCTTCTGGGTCCTTCGTATGGGTCCTCCTCTTCTCTCACCGTAGAGAGCCCTCTTTTGGAAATCTCACTAGGAGCAATGAACCCTATTAACTCCCTCTTCTATGTGAGGAGATTGGAGAATCCCATGGATCCGTAGCGAGCCCTCTTTTAGAAATCTCACTATGAGGGTGATACCCCGTTAACTGCACGAAGCAGGTGCACCTCAAGGATAATAAATCCATGTTCTCCTTACCCTCATGAATTAATAATTCCAACCGTTTGTATCAAGCTTGAGGACCTCTCTTATTGAGCAAGAAAAGAGAAACCGATAGCTCTGATACCAATGTAACAATTATTGGTCTATAAAGCTTGTAAATAGCGGAAAATAACTTAACATAGTGAGCATTTCATTAAGAGCAAATTCCTAATGAGCATACAAGAGTGCTTGGTTGGAGATAACAACATTAGCATAACACCTAATTAGTTTGTCATAACAATACTTGAAAGAGAGAGAGAAATAGAACAATTGACAACTATTGAGGACCGGATTTACATGGACCGGTCCCCCCTCCATTAGGCATTTGTATTATAACTTCTCCCATTAAGAGAGACTTTGTACAATAAAATTCTTTGTGTTCCTTGGTAAAAACTCGTCGGTGCTATGAAGATTGAAGCTTTATGCACCAAACTTACATGTGATAACACATAACATCAGTTACTCGTTGGTCTCAGACCCAAGACCTCACACACCTTCGAAGATGGTGAGAGCTAGCGGGGTATGAGAGTAGATCTAGATGAAGAAGGAGTATTCTTACAAGAAGAAGTATTTCCTCACTTAATTACTCTTGTAGCTTTGCTTAGCTTAGTAATTAGATAATAGAGGAGAGAAGCATGGCATTGAAGCTTAGCTCTTGGTTGGATTTGCATTCCATATCCAAGAGTTGTTGGTGTAGGCCTCCATTCTCAAACTTGGAGAAGAAGATGAGATTTCCATTAAAGCTTGGAGAAGGAAATGATTTTCTTGCTCTACACATGAGTTGTGTGAGTGTGTGTGGAATAATACCCTTCAAAACAGCCCCCTCTCTCCTCTTGGTTGACCCCCCTTGCCAATTACTCATGATTCATTCCTATTGGCCCTTGAAAAGCCTAGCCAATAGTATTTGAGTATGAGTTTTACTCTTGCTGGCTTCCTATTGGCCCGTAAATAATTTGGCCAATAGCCTTTGAGAGGCCCAGTCAAGAGCCTTGTGACAAGTGTCCATCCTTTTTTCCATTTTGTAAATGCCAAATAATTAATTTAATTATCTTCTTTGCTATTGGACCTTTTAGTTCTTTGGCCAATAGGAATTAAGCAATTTTAGGAACTGCTTAATTATCATTGGACCTTCTCACTGTCCAATAGTCTTTTAGGGAGACTATTTCTTATTGGTTATTTTTTTGAGGATTTATAAAAATAAAATTTTAGTTTACACTAGCTAACTTCTCATATGTGCTGATCAATGACTCTTCTTGATGCCTTCAATATCTGTTACCTTATACATGTGGTAGTGATGTGTGAACACACTAGGACCGCCAAGGCATTTTTTCCTCTTTAGGAGGTTTTTTTCCCCCGTGCATTGTATATACGCCCATCACTCTAGGGCTATCTATCTTTCCATTGCACACCAAGTAACACACTCTCTATTGTGTGCCTTGAGCTTCCTTAGTCTTCTCCAAGCTCAGTGTGTTTCTCTGCAATCCTAATTCCAACAATTGGTATCAGAGCAGGTTACGTCCTCCCGGGCTTAGTCGCCAACTGCTCAGCACACACCTACTCACTTTCTCCGATTACAGTGAGGTTTGGCGATCGTTCGCAAGTCAACAAATATTGCAGGTAATCTCGTAGAGCTTAGTCTGCTCAAATTTCTGATTCGGGCTCATTTCGGCCTCCGTTTCCACTACAGGCAGGTCTGCATAGGCAATTTCGTCATTTGTGTAGAATTTCTATCAGTGTCAGTTTCTGCATAACAGGTGGCTTACAATTTTCCACGGTTTGTGCTATATAGCATGTATTGTTCCCGCTCCATTTCTCCTATTTTTGGGCAATTTTCACATCAGGTGCAGCCTTTATCATGGATGACAACAACATAGATGTCTTCAAGATATTTGCTATTGAGGACAGTTTGGATGGGGACAATTACCCTATGTGGGCTTATATGATGCAACACGTTCTTGTGTCAAAGGGCGTCTGGAATATTGTGCAGGGCATTGATGTATGTCCTGATTCTGAGGATGTAGGCGATCTTGAGGATGTTGCAGGTCTTGCTGCAAGGATTGCTGCTATTAGAGTTGTTTTTCCTACGATAGAACAAGCTCATTGGGATGTAAAGGATGCGCAGGCTCATGCATTGATTGTGTTGTCTGTGAAGCGCACCATTGTTCCTCACATCCGTTTAGCAAAATCTGTAAAACAGGCTTGGGATATTTTGGCTGGTCTTTATGCAAGTCACAATGAGGCTAAAATTGCTTTGCTACATAAAGAGTTGGAGTCAAAGATTATGTATGAGGAAGATGATATGGACACTTTCCTTGCTAGTGTCAAGGATATCAATGAGCAACTTATTTCTGCAGGTGAAGTCATTTCAGCCAGTTCACTTGTGCAGACTGTTCTTGATGCCTTACCAGACTTTTGCTAGTACTTGGAGACTTATAACCCAAGGAAATCCAAAAGTTGTCAAGTTTGATGCATTATGCACATTGCTGTTGCCAGAGTCACTTTTCAGAAAAACAGGACTAGACAACGTGTAGTTGAACAAGCTTTTATTTCTTCCCAAAGAAAGGGTGGTAACAGCAATGCAGCCACTTCTTATGGTTCTGCTGCGAATGGCAAAACTTGTGTTCCCAATGCTTCTGCTCGCAGCACATCGTCTGGCAATTCTGGTGATAAGGGCAAAAAGAAGATGTGTTGCCATTATTGTAAAGCTAATGATCACTTGATCAAGCAGTGTCCTAAGTTAAAGGCCAAAGAGGCTAAGAAGAAAGAGAGTGGTTCCACTACAAATGTTGGTTCCACTACAAATGCAGCCATTGTTGAGTCTTCTGTAAAAGGAGACATAATGCTGATGTTGATGCAGAATGGGCTTTTAGTGCAGAGTGCACTTACAATCCTGTTGTCCATGATGCATGCATGTCAGTTGCTGCAAATTCACATGTGTGGTATTTCGACAGTGGTGCTACAAAGCACATTACCTCACATCGTGAATTGTTCACCTCTCTCGAGTCTGTCCCTCATGGGAATTCAGTCACTTGTGCCAACAACGCCTCTTATCCGGTTAAGGGAGTTGGAAAGATTGTGCTTACTGCTGTTAATGGTAGTTCTTTCATACTTGTTGATGCACTTTATGTACCTAGGATCAAGAAGAATCTTTTGTCTATATCTGCACTTGCTAGACTTCGACTTGTAGTCAAATTTGTGAAGGACAAATCTACAGTTCATGATCTCAGTTTTGGTGATGAAATCGTTGCATCTGGGCTTTTGTGCCGTGGACTGTATAAGCTCACTTTGTATGACAAGTGTGGAAAAAATTTTGCAAATGCAGTTGCAGATTCTAGGGCTATTTCAGATGCAAAACTTTGGCATGCATGTTATAGTCATCTAAATTTTTCCAGTTTGCTGCGTTTGCAGAAATCTGATATGGTTGCTTCTTTGCCGCCTCTTGAATCACCTATCAAACATGTTTGTGAAGACTGTATTTTGGGTAAGATGCAGCGTTCTAAGTTTCCAAATGATGGTTTAGTTCGGGCCACATGCAGGTTGCAGCTTGTGCCGCCAGATTTACAGCTTGGGCAATCCTGCTGATGTCACTCTTTACCAAACTGTTGTTGGTTGTCTCATTTATGTATGAAACACGAGGCTAGATAATCAATTTGCAGTCTCACAGGTAAGCAGATTTATGCATAGCCCAGGGTCTATGCATTGGCAGGCTGTCAAGAGGATTTTTCGCTACCTTAGTGGCACTTTACATCTTGGCTTGTTTTATCCTAAGGGGGGATCATTGCCGCCAGATTTACATGCTTTTTCATACTCACATTGGGCTGGTTGTTTTTGTTGGGGTATAAAGCCCAATGTGGTCGCCCAGGTAAGTGGGCGGGCCTCCAGGTATGTACACATATTCTTTTGTAAAAACCTAATAAGAACTCACTATGCTCTACACATTACAGTAGAGCGAGTTCACCATATCGTCGTGCTCTTCTTCTCGCACTCTCTCTCGCGTTGCACTTCCGCTCGTACTCCTTAAACTGGTATCAGAGCTCAGATCCAGGCTCGGGACAGCACTGCAGGAAGCTAGAGTCACCTACTCAGATTGGAGTGAGATTCGACAGGCGAAGACACGGCCCCAAATCCTGTGGGTGTGCCCAAAGGGCTCGGTGTTCTCAGAATTTCATTCTGAGGTCATCTCGGCCACCGTTCGGCTTCGACAAAGGTCTGCGCAGGCCATTTTCGACTACGTGGTCTCGACGGGTGCAGGTCTGACTCTGCAAATTTGGGGTTTTCGGCCAACGACTGCAGGTGTTGAGTATATCGAAACTCCCAGAGTGTTGATTTGTGGTTGTCTACACATCGAAGGACAGCTCACAGTTCTTGGAGGCATGTCACATACGACACGGGCGCATCTACACACAGTCTGTAGGCAACATCCACTAGTTCATCAGGTAGCTTGTGTTTGCTGCTTGATATTTCAGATTTCATCCTGACATTGCAGGTACTTCCACATGGGATGTATTGTCAGAGATGATGTATGTCTATTGAGGGTTTGCTGGCTATGAATCACGCAGCAAACAACCGCTGCAGCGGTTATAGCATACATTGGGAAATTTGTGGATGTGACTTTGTGGGAAGTCTATGTACTGTCAGATTTACTACAGCCTTTTTTGAGGGTCGAGTGAGGTTTTATTGAGCTGGGGGATTCTCGAATGTTGAGATCCTTTCGGTGATACAGGTCTTGGAGCGATCCCTCGAGCACCCTTAGATAGGCAGCTAGGATGTATTGACTGTGAGTTAGACAGTTGGGATTGCATCTTTGCTTTATTGCCGTTCAGGCATTGTCGCAGTCTATGCTTACAGGACAGTGACAGGACAGTGAGAGACAGTACAGGTGCAGGACAGGTTTACCCACAGCTTACAGTGTTAGAGAGACAGTGGTTTTTTCAGCTGTTTTTTGTCTGTTTTTTAGTACACCATAGCCATTTTACAAAGGAGACTCTGCCGAAATTTATGCAGAATCTGAAGCTTTCTTGGTTCATTTGACAGGTTGATATTGGTTCAGAGGTCAGTTTACAGGGGAAACTCTGCCGAATTTTTCCTTGGAAAGTAAACTACTGTGAAGCGTAGCTATGGCTGGATCACAGGACACTACTCTTTACAATATCAAGAAGCTGGATGGAACCAATTTCCCATTGTGGAAGAAGCAGATTTGGCATGTGTTGGTACAAAAGAAGCAGATAAAACCTATAAAGCTCAAGGGGATAAAACCAGAAGATATGGACGAAGATGAATGGAGCGAAATGGATGAATTGGCACTTTCTACCATTATGCTGACTTTGGCAAAAAGCGTTTACTTCAATGTCGATGACGAGATGTCGGCTTATCAAGCATGGTTCAAGCTGAGTGATCTTTATGAGAAGCAGAGTGCAGCTTCACAGCTATACTGGCTTAAGAAGCTTATTGACTTGAAGATGAAAGAAGGGACACCTATGTCCAATCATCTGAATGAATTCAATACAATCTACAGTCAGTTGTCAGCTCAAGGTGTCAAGTTTGATGAACCTGTTAGAGCTATGTTTCTGTTGATCACATTGCCGGAAAGTTGGGACACTTTTCGCATAGCTTTGAGTAATTCTGCACCTCCAGATGGTTTGAACATAGCAGGTGTAGAAGGAAGTCTGCTTACTGAAGAAACCAATAGAAAGACAATGGATAAAGGCAAAGGAACAGCCTTAGTTGTCAGGGGAAGGACCAAAGAAAAGTACAAAGGTGGAAAGAGGAATCAGTCTCGTAGCAAGCCATGGTGAGAAGAACAAGTCCTCAGTGAAGATTCAAGAAATAAATGTGACAAACACTGTTGCAGAGGATGACAGTCTAGTGTCAGGAGACATCTACTTCTTGAAAAATACAATGGACTCAGCTCTTCTAACAGCATCTAATGGAAATGCACTGAGTGACTGGATTATAGACTCTTCAAACAAGGAGTGGTTTACCTCTTATGTGACCACTAAAGATCATGTTCGGTTAGGCAATGGGCAGACATGTGAGATCTTAGGTGTTAGAGATATTCAATTGAAGTTTCAGAATGGCTCTTCTTTCACTCTGAAGAATGTGAGACATGTTCCCGCAATTACAAAGAGCTTGATCAGCATAGGTTTACTTGATGATGCTGGCTACGTCACCACTTTTGGACAGAACATGTGGAAGATATCCAAGGGTTCTATGACAGTAGCACATGGAGTAAAGTCTGGAGGACTTTACATGATTTATGTATCAAATGTCTCTAAAAATGTAATCAATGTAACCGAGCAGCCGAACGTTTCTTTGTGGCATAGCCGGTTAGGACATATGTCCAAGAAGGGAATGCAAATCTTGTCTCATTCTGGTTATTTACCTGGATTCTCATTTAATGATTTTGAATTCTGTGAACATTGTCTGTATGGTAAGCAAACACAGCAGCCACATAAGCATAGAAGCAGTAGAAGAGATACACATTTGGCACTTGTTCATAGTGATTTGTGTGGACCTATGCCTAACCTATCTCTAGGGGGAGCTTCTTACTTTACGACATTTATAGATGATTACTCGAGGAAAGTATGGGTTTACTTTCTCAAGCACAAGGATGAAGCGTTTAGTGTTTTCAAAACGTTTGTGACACTTGTGGAGAATCAGAGTGGCAAGAAGCTTAAATGCTTACGCACTGACAATGGTGGAGAGTATGTTTCAAAGGCCTTTCAGGACTTTTGTGAGTCAAAAGGTATAAAACGTGAACTTACTGCTCCTTACAATCCTCCTCAAAATGGTGTTGCTGAGAGGATGAATAGGACCATACAACAGAAGGTCAGAAGTATGTTGTCTAATGCATAGCTGCCAAATGGGTTTTGGGCTGAAGCTGTATCAACAGTTGTTCATCTTGTAAATAGATCTCCTAGCAAGGTTTTGCGGAAGGATTCAGTGCCAGAGATGGTATGGTCAAGCAAAATTCCCTCATACAAGCATCTCAGAGTCTTTGGCTGTGAGGCATATACTCACGTTCCAAAGGAATTTAGGAACAAACTTGAGCCAAAGAGTAGAAAGTGCATCTTTCTAGGCTATGGTAATTCTGGTGAGATGGGGTACAGACTTTGGGATCCCGAATCCAGAAAGGTTGTCCGGAGCAATGATGTTCACTTTAATGAATCCAAATATCATTCTAAACCAGAGAGGGTTGAGGAGATTAGAAGAGTTGTCTTCCAAGAAGATGGACCTGCACGTGCAAGACAAAATGTCAGGGATCAAGAGGAGCAAGGACAGGATAGAGTGGAACCACAGGTTGTGGCCGAGCCTGAGCCACCTATTGTGCGTAGATCTGGACGTGTCACGCGACCTCTTGATAGGTTTGTTCCATCTATGAACTATGTCATGTTGACTGATTGCAATGAGCCTTCATGTTACAAGGAAGCAGTGCAAATGAAGGACTCCGGGATTGGCAATTGGCCATGCAGTCAGAGATGACAGCTCTGCATAAAAACCAGACGTGGAAGCTAGTTAAATTACCACGGGGAAAAAAGGCTCTACCCTGTAAATGGGTTTACAGGTATAAGATCACCGCTCATGATAGTCAGCCAAAGTACAAAGCAAGGCTTGTTGCCAAGGGCTTTAAGCAAGAACAAGGCATTGACTTTGATGAAGTCTTCTTTCCGGTGGTCAAGATGACTACATTGAGATGCTTTCTTGCATTGGTTTCCATATTAGATTTGGTGTTGCACCAAATGGATGTCAAGACAGCGTTCTTGCATGGTGATTTAGATGTGGAAATTTACATGCAACAGCCAGAAGGGTTTGTTGAGAAAGGCAAGGAAGATTGGGTATGCCAGTTGTTAAAGAGTCTTTATGGCTTAAAACAATCACCGAGGGCAGGGTACCATAAATTCCACAAGTTTATGCTTTCTCAAGGCTACAAACGTAGTGAGTTCGATCACTGTCTATATACAAAGAAGGCTAAGGATGGTAGTTGGTTGATCCTTATTTTGTATGTGGATGACATGTTGATTGCTGGCAAGCACTTGGAAGAAATTTCAGCTTTGAAGTCAAAGATGGAAAAATCTTTTGACATGAAAGATGTGGGTGAGGCAAGTCATATACTTGGTATGCGCATTGAGAGAGACAGATCAAAGAAGTTGATTTGGTTATCTCAAACAGAGTATATTGACAAGTTTTTGCAACATTTCAATATGGACAAGGGAAAGGCATTGAGTGGTCCATTGCCACAATATGTGCAACTTAGCAAACAAGATTGTCCTGTGTCTGAGGAAGAACAGGCTGAAATGGATAAGATTCCATATGCTTCTGCAGTGGGTAGTTTGATGTATGCAATGATTGCTACTCGCCCAGACATTGCATTTGCAGTGGGAGTAGTAAGTCGATACATGTCAAACCCAGGCAAGAAACATTGGGAGGCAGTGAAAGGAATATTGAGATACCTAAAAGCTACAAAGAGTATGCGTATATGCTATGGGAGTCAGGAGCTAAGTGTAAAGGGTTTTACAGACTCAGATTATGCAGGTGACTTAGACAACCGAAGGTCTACGTCAGGGTATGTCTTTACATTGGTTGGTGGAGCAGTATCTGTTGGGGTATAAAGCCCAATGTGGTCGCCCAGGTAAGTGGGCGGGCCTCCAGGTATGTACACATATTCTTTTGTAAAAACGTAATAAGAACTCACTATGCTCTACACATTACAGTAGAGCGAGTTCACCATATCGTCGTGCTCTTCTTCTCGCACTCTCTCTCGCGTCGCACTTCCGCTCGTACTCCTTCAACTAGTATCAGAGCTCAGATCGAGGCTCGGGGCAGCACTGCAGGAGGCTAGAGTCACCAGCTCAGATTGGAGTGAAATTCGACAGGCGAAGACACGGCCCCAAATCTCGTGGGAAGGCCCAAAGGGCTTGGTGTTGTCAGAATTTCATTCTGAGGTCATCTCGGCCACCGTTCGGCTTCGACAAAGGTCTCCGCAGGCCATTTTTGACTACTTGGTCTCGACGGGTGCAGGTCTGACTCTGCAAATTTGGGGTTTTCGGCCTACAACTGCAGGTGTTGAGGATATCGAAACTCCCAGAGTGTTGATTTGTGTTTGTCTACACATCGAAGGACAGCTCACAGTTCTTGGAGGCGTGTCACATACGACACGGACGCATCTACACACAGTCTGTAGGCAACATCCACTAGTTCATCAGGTAGCTTGTGTTTGCTGCTTGATATTCCAGATTTCATCCTGACATTGCAGGTACTTCCACATGGGATGTATTGTCAGAGATGATGTATGTCTATTGAGGGTTTGCTGGCTATGAATCACGTAGCAAACAACCGCTGCAGCGGTTATAGCATATAGTGGGAAATTTGTGGATGTATGACTTTGTGGGAAGTCTATGTACTGTCAGATTTACTGCAGCCTTTTTTGAGGGTCGAGTGAGGTTTTATTGAGCTGGGGGATTCTCGAATGTTGAGATCCTTTCGGTGATACAGGTCTTGGAGCGATCCCTCGAGCACCCTTAGATAGGCAGCTAGGATGTATTGACTGTGAGTTAGACAGTTGGGATTGCATCTTTGCTTTACTGCCATTGAGGCATTGTCACAGTATATGCTTACAGGACAGTGGCAGGACAGTGAGAGACAGTACAGGTGCAGGACAGGTTTACCCGCAGCTTACAGTGTCAGAGAGACAGTGTTTTTTGAGCTGTTTTTTGGTCTGTTCTTTAGTACACCAGAGCCATTTTACAAAGGAGACTCTGCCGAAATTTATGCAGAATCTGAAGCTTTCTTGGTTCATTTGACAAGTTGATATTGGTTCAGAGGTCAGTTTACAGGGGAAACTCTGCCGAATTTTTCCCAGGAAAGTAAACCACTGTGAAGCGTAGCTATGGCTGGATCACAGGACACTGCTCTTTACAATATCAAGAAGCTGGATGGAACCAATTTCCCATTGTGGAAGAAGCAGATTTGGCACGTGTTGGTACAAAAGAAGCAAATAAAACCTATAAAGCTCAAGGGGATAAAACCAGAAGATATGGACGAAGATGAATGGAGCGAAATGGATGAATTGGCACTTTCTACCATTATGCTGACTTTGTCACAAAGAGTTTACTTCAATGTAGCAGACGAGATGTCGGCTTATCAAGCATGGTTAAAGCTGAGTGATCTTTATGAGAAGCACAGTTCAGCTTCACAGCTATACTGGCTTAAGAAGCTTATTGACTTGAAGATGAAAGAAGGGACACCTATGTCCAATCATCTGAATGAATTCAACACAATCTATAGTCAGTTGTCAGCTCAAGGTGTCAAGTTTGATGAACCTGTTAGAGCTATGTTTCTGTTGATCACATTGCCGGAAAGTTGGGACACTTTTCGCACAGCTTTGAGTAATTCTGCACCTCCAGATGGTTTGAACATAGCAGGTGTAGAAGGAAGTCTGCTTACTGAAGAAACCAATAGAAAGACAATGGACAAAGGCAAAGGAACAGCCTTAGTTGTCAGGGGAAGGACCAAAGAAAAGTACAAAGGTGGAAAGAGGAATCAGTTTCGTAGCAAGTCCCACAGTGCTAAAGGTAAGAGTGACATAAAATGCTACCATTATGGCAAGAAGGGTCACATGAAAAGAGACTGCAGAGAATGGAAAGCAGAAAAAGGCAAAGAGAAAGCTGAAGACCATGGTGAGAAGAACAAGTCCTCAGTGAAGATTAAAGAAATAAATGTGACAAACACTGTTGCAGTGGATGGCAGTCTAGTGTCAGGAGACATCTACTTCTTGAAGAATACAATGGACTCAGCTCTTCTTACAGCATCTGATGGAAATGCACTGAGTGACTGGATTATAGACTCAGGGGCATCACTTCATGTGTCTCCAAACAAGGTGTGGCTTACCTCTTATGTGCCCACTAAAGATCATGTTCGGCTAGGCAATGGGCAGACATGTGAGATCTTAGGTGTTGGAGATGTTCAATTGAAGTTTCAGAATGGCTCTTCTTTCACGCTGAAGAATGTGAGACATGTTCCCGCAATTACAAAGAGCTTGATCAGCACAGGTTTACTTGATGATGCTGGCTACGTCACCACTTTTGGACAGAACATGTGGAAGATATCCAAGGGTTCTATGACAGTAGCACATGGAGTAAAGTCTGGAGGACTTTACATGATTTATGTATCAAATGTCTCTAAAAATGTAATCAATGTAACCGAGCAGCCGAACGTTTCTTTGTGGCATAGCCGGTTAGGACATATGTCCAAGAAGGGAATGGAAATCTTGTCTCATTCTGGTTATTTACCTGGCTTTTCATTTAATGATTTTGAATTCTGTGAACATTGTCTGTATGGTAAGCAAACACAGCAGCCACATAAGCATAGAAGCAGTAGAAGAGATACACAGTTGGCACTTGTTCATAGTGATTTGTGCGGACCTATGCCTAACCTATCTCTAGGGGGAGCTTCTTACTTTACGACATTTATAGATGATTACTCGAGGAAAGTATGGGTTTACTTTCTCAAGCACAAGGATGAAGCGTTTAGTGTTTTCAAAACGTTTGTGACACTTGTGGAGAATCAGAGTGGCAAGAAGCTTAAATGCTTACGCACTGACAATGGTGGAGAGTATGTTTCAAAGGCCTTTCAAGACTTTTGTGAGTCAAAAGGTATAAAACGTGAACTTACTGCTCCTTACAATCCTCCTCAAAATGGTGTTGCTGAGAGGATGAATAGGACCATACAAGAGAAGGTCAGAAGAATGTTGTCTAATGCATAGCTGCCAAATGGGTTTTGGGCTGAAGCTGTATCAACAGTTGTTCATCTTGTAAATAGATCTCCTAGCAAGGTTTTGCGGAAGGATTCAGTGCCAGAGATGGTATGGTCAAGCAAAATGCCCTCATACAAGCATCTCAGAGTCTTTGGCTGTGAGGCATATACTCACGTTCCAAAGGAATTTAGGAACAAACTTGAGCCAAAGAGTAGAAAGTGCATCTTTCTAGGCTATGGTAATTCTGGTGAGATGGGGTACAGACTTTGGGATCCCGAATCCAGAAAGGTTGTCCGGAGCAATGATGTTCACTTTAATGAATCCAAATATCATTCTAAACCAGAGAGGGTTGAGGAGATTAGAAGAGTTGTCTTCCAAGAAGATGGACCTGCACGTGCAAGACAAAATGTCAGGGCTCAAGAGGAGCAAGGACAGGATAGAGTGGAACCACAGGTTGTGGCCGAGCTTGAGCCACCTATTGTGCGTAGATCTGAACGTGTCACGCGACCTCCTGATAGGTTTGTTCCATCTATGAACTATGTCATGTTGACTGATTGCAATGAGCCTTCATGTTACAAGGAAGCAGTGCAAATGAAGGACTCCGGGAATTGGCAATTGGCCATGCAGTCAGAGATGACAGCTCTGCATAAAAACCAGACATGGAATCTAGTTAAATTACCACGGGGAAAAAAGGCTCTACCCTGTAAATGGGTTTACAGGTATAAGATCACCGCTCATGATAGTCAGCCAAAGTACAAAGCAAGGCTTGTTGCCAAGGGCTTTAAGCAAGAACAAGGCATTGACTTTGATGAAGTCGTCTCTCCGGTGGTCAAGATGACTACATTGAGATGCTTTCTTGCATTGGTTGCCATATTAGATTTGGTGTTGCACCAAATGGATGTCAAGACAGCGTTCTTGCATGGTGATTTAGATGTGGAAATTTACATGCAGCAGCCAGAAGGGTTTGTTGAGAAAGGCAAGGAAGATTGGGTATGCCAGTTGTTAAAGAGTCTTTATGGCTTAAAACAATCACCGAGGGCATGGTACCATAAATTCCACAAGTTTATGCTTTCTCAAGGCTACAAACATAGTGAGTTCGATCACTGTCTATATACAAAGAAGGCTAAGGATGGTAGTTGGCTGATCCTTATTTTGTATGTGGATGACATGTTGATTGCTGGCAAGCACTTGGAAGAAATTTCAGCTTTGAAGTCAAAGATGGCAAAATCGTTTGACATGAAAGACATGGGTGAGGCAAGTCAGATACTTGGTATGCGCATTGAGAGAGACAGATCAAAGAAGTTGATTTGGTTATCTCAAACAGAGTATATTGACAAGGTTTTGCAACGTTTCAATATGGAGAAGGGAAAGGCATTGAGTGTTCCATTGCCACCATATGTGAAACTTAGCAAACAAGATTGTCCTCTGTCTGAGGGAAGAACGGGCTGAAATGGATAAGATTCCATATGCTTCTGCAGTGGGTAGTTTGATGTATGCAATGATTGCTACTCGCCCAGACATTGCATTTGCAGTGGGAGTAGTAAGTCGATACATGTCAAACCCAGGCAAGAAACATTGGGAGGCAGTGAAAGGAATATTGAGATACCTGAAAGCTACAAAGAGTATGCGTATATGCTATGGGAGTCAGGAGCTAAGTGTAAAGGGTTTTACAGACTCAGATTATGCAGGTGACTTAGACAACCGAAGGTCTACGTCAGGGTATGTCTTTACATTGGTTGGTGGAGCAGTATCATGGCGTTCTAGATTACAAGATTGCGTTACTCAGTCTACTACAGAGGCTGAATATGTTGCAGCATCAGAGGCATGCAAAGAATCAATTTGGCTTAATCGACTAGTAACAGATTTGGGAATCAGAGAAGAGATGCATGTGTTATATTGTGATAGTCAAAGTGCTATACAATTGGCTCGCAATCCAGTTTATCACTCAAAGACAAAGCATGTGGATGTGAAGTATCATTTCATCAGGGAAATGCTCGAGGATAAGCAACTTCAACTTGTCAAAGTTCACACCACAGAAAATCGTGTTGATCTACTTACAAAAGGACTTCCCTCAAAGAGCTTTGTGCATTTTCGCAAGCAGTTAGGTGTAGGGTAGTACATCACTTCTCTACATCTCTTGTATATTAGCTTGTATAGTAGCTTCTCTCACACTTAAAGTACCACATTGGACTTTAAGTGGGAGGTTGTTGGGGTATAAAGCCCAATGTGGTCGCCCAGGTAAGTGGGCGGGCCGCCAGGTATGTACACATATTCTTTTGTAAAAACCTAATAAGAACTCACTATGCTCTACACATTACAGTAAAGCGAGTTCACCATATCGTCGTGCTCTTCTTCTCGCACTCTCTCTCGCGTCGCACTTCCGCTCGTACTCCTTCAGTATCATGGTTTTCTAGATTAGAAGATTGTGTTACTCAGTCTACTACAGAGGCTCAATATGTTGCAGCATCAGAGGCATGCACAGAATCAATTTGGCTTAATCAACTAGTAACAGATTTGGGAATCAAAGAAGAGATGCCTGTGTTATATTGTGATAGTCAAAGTGCTATACAATTGGCTCGCAATCCAGTTTATCACTCAAAGACAAAGCATGTGGATGTGAAGTATCATTTCATCAGGGAAATGCTCGAGGATAAGCAACTTCAGCTTGTCAAAGTTCACACCACAGAAAATCCTGCTGATCTACTTACAAAAGGACTTCCCTCAGAGAGCTTTGCACATTTTCGCAAGCAGTTAGGTGTAGGGTAGTACTCACTTCTCTACATCTCTTGTATATTAGCTTGTATAGTAGCTTCTCTCACACTTAAAGTACCACATTGGACTTTAAGTGGGAGGTTGTTGGGGTATAAAGCCCAATGTGGTCGCCCAGGTAAGTGGGCGGGCCGCCAGGTATGTACACATATTCTTTTGTAAAAACCTAATAAGAACTCACTATGCTCTACACATTACAGTAGAGCGAGTTCACCATATCGTCGTGCTCTTCTTCTCGCACTCTCTCTCGCGCCGCACTTCCCCTCGTACTCCTTCAGTTTTGACATGCGAGTGTCCACAAGTGGTTTTTGTTTCATGCTTGGCAGTTCATGTATATCATGGTTGAGCAAGAAGCAACCTACTGTGGCCACTTCGAGTTGTGAGGCTGAGTACAGGGCAGTCTTCACAGCTACGGTTGAGTGTGTATGGCTCAGACGCCTTATGGCTGATTTGGGTGTTGGACAGGACACTGCCAACACTATCTACACTGACAATCAAAGCGCATTGGCAATTGCGAGGAACCCAATTTTTCATGTTGGCACAAAGCACATTGAAGTGCATTACCACTATCTCAGGGAGAGGCTCTCGGCAGGAGAGATCAGCTTGGCTTATGTGCCAACACAGGACAACCTTGCAGATCTTTTCACAAAGGCATTGTCTCGTGAGAAGCTCGAAGCTTTTCGCAAAGCTCTGCGCTTACTCCCCTTTGTGGACCGATCATGTCCTTAGGACATGGCACTTTCCTTTACTCATGTGCCAGCTCTCGTTCACCGCATCACTCTAGGGGGGATTTGTTACCATATAAATGTGGTAGTGATGTGTGTGAGCACACTAGGACCGCCGGGGCATTTTTCCCCTCTTTAGGAAGTTTTTCCCCCCGTGCATTGTATATACGCCCATCACTCTAGGGCTATCTATCTTTCCAAGTAACACACTCTCTATTGTTTTCCTTGAGCTTCCTTCGTCTTCTCAAAGCTGTGTGTGTTTCTCTGCAACCCTAATTGCAACACTATCATTGATGTGTTTTTGGCCCTTACCCTTATCCTTTTTCTAAGATCTACTAGAGCGAGGGCGCCTCTCTGTTCTCCACGAATGTCTTCGTCTAGATTGGTGAGAATATTGGGAATCCTCCATCTCCTCAGCATCCCACTGGTCCAAGTTTGCATCCATCTCATTTCCAGGTTTAGTGTCAGTGTCAGAGCTTGAAGCTCTGACTCCTCTAGGATGGTACTGACACAATCTAGTTCCACCATGAATCTAGTTGTCGGCTTCCGTCCATGTCCAACACATGGCAAAATTCAATTAACTCCAAAACTCAATTGGGAGATAGATTCTATGTCAAGAGCTATTCAGCTCACCATCGTGATTGCCCAAATGGTATGAGATGTTCATTTCTCAGAGTTACTCCAAGTTGGAGTATTAGAGTTAGTCAGATCAAATCAGGCAAGCAAACTTTAGATACACAATCAAATGATGGCTGAACTAGAAATAGAAACAAGAGACTGATACTAGAATTGGAATGTATATTCAGATAACAAAAGTACAATTGGCATTAAGTACAATAGTGAGATCCAAATAATGCTCAGAGTCAATTCCAAAAGAGTGCAAGAGTAGAACTGGCATAAAAAATGACTAGTGACAACAACACAATAGTCATCTGCACAATGAGTAATGGGCCCTATTTATAGGCACCGAACTAGGTCTCTGGCTGATTGTGCAATGTACAGTTACTGTGGTAATTGGGCTCGATATTAATAGTTCCTACTGTTGCTCTGGTTTTCGACTAGGGTTTGTTCCCACTATCTATACTAGCATACCACCAACAACATTAACACTCAACCAATTGACAATTTGGCCTATACAAGTTGCTCAAGGTTCCATTGTATACTCATTTTAATATGCCATGTGAGTTCAACATAATTTTGTTTTTGAAATTTTGCTTAATTTTATAGAGGTATATTAATGATAGAGGTTTCTTAAAACACAATTTGGAAAAAAAAACCCATAAATTCATCAGAGTATCGGAAGTCAATTTCTATGGAAGTAGCATGGAAGATTGGTTTGGCTTTGGTTGTGAAGGCAAGGGTGATGGAGATGACATTTTCAAAGTGGAGATGCATGGAGAGATGATCATGTGGGGATGTACGAGGTTAAGACCTACAGGAACTAGTGTGCCCATGTGTATAATTCACATAGGATGTGGCAAAGAGACAACCCTATCTCTCTCATTTTGTGAACGTGTTGAGGGCTCACGTTCACCAAATGAGAGAGAGAACATGTGACACAGGGGAGAGAGCTCACACTCACAAAGTTAGAGAGAGAACATGCGAAGAGAGTAGTGTTGGCGGGGGGGGGGGTAGGGAATGGACACTCCTCATAATACCTGCGACCCCCTGGCGACCGGCGGAGGCTGGGAGCCATGGGGGAGCAGGTATTATGAGTGAATGGACACTAAGTGTCCATTCCCGACCGTCAAGGGTCGTTGGGAGGCGGGCCAAGCTCCTTGCATGCTAAAGACATTTGCAGAGCCGCACACTGGTTCTGAATTGATGCTTCGCTTGCTGATGCGCCTCAATGCGTGCTAGACAGCCTGCAGCAATGTATAATTTCAGAGGACACACACAGACGAGGTTCATGGATTACGGGTGCTGACGGGGCATAAAATTATTGGCGATGATCGAAAAGAGGTTGATGATTAATTACGGCCGCTGACGGGGCATATAATCATTCGCAATGATTGGGAGGTTGCTGATGATTAATTACGGCTGCTGAACTGTCGTCAATCCGTCGGTTGAGGCAGTGATTCCGCTCCAGAATTGGCACTTGATGCAGGGCGAGGATCGCCTGCCCGCCAACCAGCGACCTTGACAGATCGATAGAGGAAGAGACAAATACCAAGGGAGCACGATGAGGGAGAGAGGAAAGGATGAGCATTGTTTTAGAGAATCTAGAATCTAATTCCAAAAAAACGCTCACCATGAAATGCTTGCCAAAAAAATTATGCCTTGAGGGTAATGCTCATTGCTTTGTGCTGTAGTGTGAAGTTTGTAAAAGAAGGGTCCACTTTTTCGGTAGCACCGAATTCCATAGCATCCAATTCTATCATTACTACACTAAGTGGGTAGAGTATTTGCCTTTGCAAGATAATATTGCCAATTTTATTGTGAAGCGTTGTTCAAGAAGTTTTTTTTGCATTATGAATATTGTATTAAATTGATTAATAATCAAAGCAAGCATTTTCATAATAATATCACTTGCATCTTTAAACCGATCCAGATTACAAAGTTTCTATATTGTGTAGGAATTTTAAAATTGCAAAAAAAATCAGAGTGATCAGCAATCCCATCATTGCACATTTTGGCATGAAGGTTTGGAACATTATCTAAATACTAAACTAGGCTTTCTTGGTAAGCTTCATTTATGATGGTCTGATGCCTGCTCCCACCATCTCCGTCACAATCGCTGGTCGGCTGCTTCTGCAACCAGTGACTGGCTGCAAAAGGGAGACACCGGCGGAATCTGAGCCTTAAAATTCTGCCTGCTGACGTGTAAGCAACGCACAGCACTGCCTGCTGACTTGGCAGCCTCCCAACGACCGTGACGGCCGGGAATGGGCATTGGTCGACCCATTCGGCAGCAGGCTCCACGCTACCGCCGGTCGCCTGACCTGCAAAATGCACCTCCCAATGTCCATTCCCTACACCTTAATGATGGTGTTGATGGATTTCTTACACATTCATGCGATAATTCTAATGTGCTTTCTTCATTTTCTCTGTTTGCATTGGTTTTTCTTTGAACCAAATAAATTTGAAAGATGAAATCTAAATAAATTTGAAAGATGAAATCTAGATTAGTATAGGTGTACCGTACAAAGTTTACAATTTTGCAAATTGATGCTTCCAATATATCTTCCCGTGCTTCAGCAGTTACTGTGTTTCTTGCTGGTGATCTACACAGAGAGAAAGAGAGAGAGCAATACCCACTGCTTGTGATCGAGACAAGAAATCGTTCGGTGATTGAGACAGAGAGATGCCACACTTGGCATACATGTCAACCAAAGTACCGCAAAGCACTGCGTTTTTCCTCATCCAAACCTCCTAGCCCGGGTACAGTCCTCTGTTCATGAGGAGCTGAATCCAATAGCACTGAACACCATTCTGATCTCGAAGATGGCTTATGTATGCCAAACAGAAAGCCCTAAACACGGGATGAAAGCTGCTACCACATGGACCACTTTAGAGCACGTGAATTTGAATTGAGCAGATAGGCTAACGAAGTAAAAAGCGTTCAAGAAAAGCTGTCAACTCGACAAGAAAATGATACTTCCAAATGGCTAGCAATGAGCTCATCTGTGTGAAAGAATGGCAGTCATGAGGCCATAAAACAATGCAAGTATCAAAACATATCCACAGGCCAGTCATCCAAAATGCACACAACTCCTTGAAGAATATTACGTCAACTCAAAGGAGGAAAAGGATTCGCAGACAACTCTGTGGCTGATTGATTACCTTGAAATGATCTGATCTAGTCCTTTATTGATTGACCAAGTGTGACAAGGCCTACAAAAATCAGAAATGAATAGCTTGCCTGTTCTCAGAAACATGCTTAAAGGAATGAAGAAGGCATGCAGAATTCAGCTTCGTAGTGACCAAGCCACTCACAGCTTTCAGTTTAAAACACACTGCAGTGCAAGAGGAGGGTCTTGAACCAATTGCTCAAGGGTTTTCGAAGTCGAGGCTCCCTGTTCTTCTTCAAGCTAGGAGTTTCAAGGTTTCCATATAGCCTTCCAATCTATGGGATGCTTGCAGTAACAATCTACTTCCGTAAAAAATATGGCCCCATATTCAACCTTTATCTCAGAAGTTCAGCCTACCCTCTTGCCTATTAGTGACAGCGTATAAGTCACCCAGAGAGACATAAGCAGCATCAACTTCATCATCTTCTTGCACTGCATATCCAAAGGCCCACCTTCCAAGCTTCGTATCCCCACGAAAGCGACAAGCACCAAGAAACGTATGCCATACTGTGCCATCAGCAGAAAATGGCATTTCCTCGATCATTGCTACCACCGTCTCCAAATGCCCAATGCGTCCAAAAAGATCTATCATGCAAGCATGGTGTTCTAAAGTGGGAATTCTGCCATGGACTTTGCTTATCATTCCAAAATAAGACTCCCCCTTCTCTGGTAACCCATTGTGGCTACATGTGTTCAAAATAACAGAGTATGTCACCAAATCCGGCTCCACACCTGCTGCTATCATTTCACCAAAGAGATGAAAAACGACCTTATCTTCACCTAGTTGGGAAAATCCTACCATAAGAGCACTCCATGCAATGACGTCTTGGATGTACAAGTTATCAAAAATCTCTTGGGCCTCAGCAAGCATACCACAGTTAGCATACATATCTACTAATGCATTTCCAACAATTTCGCAGTATTCTGCCAGCCCGTGACTGGCAATCTGGCTGTGTAATGCTTGCCCAATGCATGCAGCTCCTGTGCTGCCACAGGCCTTCAATAGGCAAACAAATGTGATTGTGTCCGGAGAAAATCCCTCCAGGTGCATCGTATGAAAACAGCCCAATGCTTTATCCCCAAACCCATGTTGGACGTATCCTCCAATAAGAGCATTCCAAGAAACAACATTCGCAGATTGCAACTCATCAAAAACCACTTGAGCTTCCTCAAGTGCACCACATTTGGCATACATATCTACCAACCCAGTGCCAACATATACATCATTCTCAAGGCAGAAGTCTCTTACTATATGAGCATGAACTTCCTGACCCTTGTCCAACGCTTCCATGCTGCCACAAGCTGTTAATAAGCAAGCAAATGTTACTGCACTTGGAGAAAATCCTTCAAGCTGCATATCATGGAATTTGTTTAAGGCTTCCTCTCCCCGTTTGTGCTGGGCATAACCTGAAATTAGGGCATTCCACAAGACTACATCTCGTTTTGGAAGGCCATCAAACACTTCTTGTGCTTTCTCAAGAGCACCACATTTTGCATACATATCTACAAGAGCTGTACCAATATGGGCATCCTTTTGCACCAAGCGCTCTTTCACAAGATGCCTATGTAATTCCTCACCTTTGTCTAATGCTCCTATTACGCTGCAAGCTTTCAAAATGCTCGGAAATGTGATCACGTCAGGTAAAAAGCCTGCGATTTGCATCTGTTCAAAACATTCAAATGCTTCATTAGCACGTTCCAGTTGAGCATATCCTGCGATAAGTACATTCCAGGTAACTACATCCCTGTTTTGGAGTTCATCGAAAACTTCTTGTGCTTCTGAGACTGTGCCACATTTTGCGTACATATCTATCAATGCATTTGCAACTACAATGTGCTCTTCGATGGAACATTCAATAACAATTTGCGCATGCAACGCATGCCCCTTGTCTATGTCTTCTATACTGCCACATGCTTTCAAGGCACAAGCAAAAGAAACCGCAGTTGGAGAGAAGCCCTCAAGTTGCATCTGCTCAAAACAATCTAAAGCTTGCTTACTGCGTTCATGCTGGGCATATCCGGCAATAAGTGCATTCCACGAGATACTGTCCCGCACTAAGAGTTCATTGAACACATGTTGTGCTTTCTCCAATGCACCACATTTCACATATAAACTGATGAGACAGCTCCCAATAAATATATTGGTTTCAAGTAGGCCTTTTTGGATGATATCAGCATGTAATCTGCTGCCTCTGCATAAATCTCTTTGCGTGGCACACACTTTTAACGCAGCAACAATACTGATATTTTGAGATTTTGTGTGGTTTGTCTTTAATGCTCCCCGCTGTTGCCCCTCTTGCTTTTGGGCAGAGCACTCTTCTTGGAGTGCAATCATTCCCTTTGCGCCCACCTCTCCATCTCCTATCCCTCTCCGGGACTCTCTTAGCTCTTCTTGAACCCAGCCTGAGGTGGTTTCTTGAGTGAGAATTAAGGAGGCTGAGTTGATCTGCGATGCAAATACCCACACACAGGATTATGAAAGTTCCTAAACGCGCTCCTCTCTCTCTCTCTCTCTCTCTCTCTCTCTCTCTCACAACATGCGGAGGGTACAGGTACCTTGCTGCCACGATTGCGCCATAGCAGAGAGTTCCTCGACCAGCTGTAGCTGTAACAGAAATAATCTGTCTCTACAGATTCCCGAGTGGATGCTATGGAGGGCCGATCAAAGGACCTGAACTCAGAAAGCATGTCATCTCATAGCCTCATAGCGTTAAAATTTGACTCGAGGCTTATAGTATATGTTATCGACATGACCCAAATAGATATAGTCATTTTTAGTCACCCCACTATCAACTAAGGCTGGTTACACACCGGTTGCCCAAGGTGTGCGGATGAAAGCAGGCAGTGAATGATTGGCCCCGGTCAAGGAGTGGACAAGCATTTGGGCAATGGAGACTGCCTGCGGGCAGACTACTGTGAGCATCTAATCTGATTCTCAGTAGAATCGTAGCTAGTAAGCTATGTTGCTGGTAGTGACAACCACCCAAATCAAAAGCTTGGTGTGTATAGGCACCCACGCTCGGGCATGCATACTTTAGTGTGTAAGCAGCCTAAGGAACACCAAGCTTTTTACGTTGGACATACGCTTCAAATCATTGTTTGCAAACCTTGAAAATCTAAAACCTCAACTTTTACAAAGTTATTTAGTATCACAATAAAACTTGGCCTTTGACCTTGCAAAAATAATTACATGCTGCGTACCAAGTTTGGGCACGTTTTAACCATTAACTTGAGACGAATACCAAAAATATGCAAAAAAACCCAAATAGACCAAGAAAATCCAAGTTTAAACCATTAACTTGATGTAAACACCACATATATGAAAAAAAAAACCCAAACAGACCAAGAAAATCTAGGAATTGCTTCAAAGACTCTCCAAATTGCTAAACAAGGGTACCATTGGATTCTCCTTGCATAGGGCAATCATTGATACAAATAGGGTAAAAAACAGAGCAAAGTTTAGTATTGGGATACTAACTAGTCTTGCTTGGTTGGCTTTGTTATAGCAGATGTGGATGCATTCTGTCTTTTTGTAGCCTTCGTTAATTTTTGGGTGTGGTTGATTGAGAGCTCTTGGAGTCACGATGGTGAGCATAGGTGGAGAACAGAAGAGGCGGTGTCTTTACCTCTTTGTTAGAGCTACCGCCAGTGCAGTGGAAAGGCGACAAGCTAGCGCTACATTAATGGTGGTCAGCAGGGAGAAAGCCAATGTCTTGATCATTAGTTACTCATCATGATGGGGCGGGAAGAGAGAGATGGCGGGCTACTGCTTTGCAATCAAATGTCGCAGCCAAGATCTCCACCACATCATAGACTCGACAGAGGTGCTTCTATTGACTACTCTCGTTAAACAAGTGTTCCCCTACAACCTCTATACCCACACACACACACACACACACACAGGTTGTAGTTGTAGTATGCCGGTGACAGCGATGAATTTGAAGATAAAATATTAAAATTTGGTATGGTTAATTTACCTCTAAAATTTTGAAGATGAGAAACACAAAAAAAATGTAGAGGTTTAGTGTTAAAACCTTTAAATATAACCATCGATTGTCGACAACTCTCCAGTGCAGTGCTCAAGAAAAGTCATGGTTTATTGTAACGCCACCTACAAAATGCCAGCGTTTTCATAATGGGAATTCGGCTAGGAGAGCCAATTTGTGGTGGAGAGTGGGCTAAATGGGGAGCTCGAGAGCCGAACCTTGCAAGAAAATACATAAGGACTGCTAACCCTTTAACTCACCTTGCAAGAATCTATTCTACTCTAGAATGGGAAGCCCTTTTCAAGGATACCATGTGGTGAAGGGAGGAGGTTTGCGGGATGGAAGCACCATTTTGACATCGTGCATAGCACAAGATGGGGAGGGGGGAGATTCTCCCAAATTTGTGAGCGGGCCAAGCCCCCTACCTTGGAGGGGTCACTATGTATAAATTGTGTATATCGTGTGCATTCAAAGACTATTTTTAAAACTCCTTATCTGTGAACTAACAAATAAAGTATACCCTTTTTATATTCAATCTGTAAAAAAAAATTCAAATTTCATGTTATGGTATCCTTTTGTATGTGAAAATGTGAGAAAAAATGAAAATAAATAACCCCTTGTACTGTACTCACGTGATAGTCACATAATTATTAAGTGACCCCCCCCCCCCCCCCCAAGCCCCCTACAAGAGGGAGTTGAAGAGTCAGTCTGAAATATGAGAGAGAGAGAGAGAGAGAGAGAGAGAGAGAGAGAGAGACAGAGAGGAACCTGCAAATCAGATTGCCCACACAACACTAGGTGTCTGCGATAGGGAAGCGACATCATTAGGCCCACTCTCTCTCTCTCTCTCTCTCTCTCTCTCTCTCTCTCTCTCTCTCTCTCTCTCTCTCTCGCAACCCAGCTTGCTGACAGATGGCCTCACCCATCAGCTGGCCATATTGCTATCTTCGGCATCAGTTTTACTTCTTTGATTTGCATGAGCTAGGCTAGCCATTGCATCCGCTCCTTGCAGCAGCCCTGTTTGAGAATCCAACAAGCACGCAACAGCCCTGGGATTTTTGTTGTCAATCCTCAACTCAATCTCAAGGGATTCTAAAATAGAGCTTGATTTTTCAATCCCTCCTCACTATTGCATATTAGTTGAGCATTTTACAAGCTACACAAACAATGCCTATATTGACCCTATGCTCAGCAATACATAGTTCTCTTGCAAACACATGCACACACACATCTCCGAATGGTATTTTACTATATTATGAAGATAATATATATTTATGGGTGTAAGCAATGGATGACACTTATTAATTAACACACTATTGTAGGCATGATGCCTCACCTTGTGATGCATTATTTGTCAAAGTGTTTCTAAAAGTGCCACAACCAATCCTTGGAGTTGCAAAGAGCCAAATTCGAGGCAGACCATGAGGAAAAATAGATGTTGCTTCTCACCTCCGCCAAGCTGGTGCACATAAACCACCCTTCGCTCTCCTTATGTGTATCTACACATAGTCTATGGTCAAAATCGGGCATGCTATCAAATTAGATGCCTCTGCAAAAGGGTTAGTTGTGCTAGGTGGACTAAACTGGCTGCAACCAAGGGTAGATATATAATTGGCTCAAGATGTAATGAACCTTATCAAAGGTTGCAAGTGAATCAATAACATAGGATGTTCACAAGCTCACACATTTTTGAACAAACTGTGATGCACAACCCCTGATTGGCACTTTGCTACTTTGATCTCACCAAGGTCATGCATGCCTAATAGTGCTCAGTGTGTAGCAAAACATAATGAAAATTTTGTGCAACAAGAATTCAACAGGTTACATGCTGGAGCAAGAGCTAATATAAGAGGCTTCCAGCTTCAATATGAAATTCAAATGCTTAATGCTAATGAGCATGTGTCTATTTGTTATACTATGAAAAGCTTTCATTTTGAAATTGTGCTATTGAGGGGAAAAAATGATTGCTAAAAAGAGGACCAAAGTTGTGTGGCATTCATTAGGAAAAAAATTTGGATTTTTGAATGATGGATTCACCCTCATGATCAAAGTGTTACTTCTTTTTATTGTCAAATTAAAGTTCTAGTTTTACTCGCTGGGAAATCTCACATGTTATATGTTGGTGCCCTGCTAAGGTTAAAGATTTGCTAACTAGCTTTTCGTGTTTCGTGTGTGTGTGTGTGTGTGTGTGTGTGTGTGTGTGTGTGTGTGTGTGTGTGTGTGTGTGTGTGTGTGTGTGTGTGTGAGAGAGAGAGAGAGAGAGAGAGAGAGATTGGGAACATTTGTCAAAGCTAGATGCTTCATGTAACACTACACATCTATACTTTACATTAAGCACACATTAATATGAATGCGGTCACAAGTTCTTCAAGAGCTTCAAATAAATTCAAGAAGAGATCTTCAGCAAGGAGAAAACAATGGTATGCTTTCTTGCTAATGTGTACTCTAAGTGGGGGACTCTCTCGAGCCTCCATATGTGATTTCCTTTGCTTGCATCTTGATGGCAAGCGGCTGTCAATGCTCAAATAAACCTATGGTTAGTGGAGCCCAAAAAAAATCTCTAGATTTGAATTTTTAAGGGTGATTAAGCCTGAATATATGAGAGAAACTTTGTGTAAAGACCTTCAAATATCGCGGATGTTATTAGATGTATAGGTATTACATAGGTTTTCCAAGTTTTTAGAAAATAGATCATTGTGAATACTAATAAGGCATCATGAAACACATTGACATGCGTAAAACAAAGCGAAAGTGATTGTTAGTCAGGTCGTTGAAACATAGGTGTACTATTCAATGCTTTGATTGACATGTGTACCACGGGAATGTACTTTTGAAAGCATAACAAGTTGACGAGTTTCTTGCTTGGGATGTTGTCTCTCAAATTGCACTCATTGTAGGGTATTTCCCAAGCATGGGTAGACAAAAGCTTTGGGTTGTCTTTGACTAATGTAGAGTTGGGGCTACTCTCCAAATGCATGCATTCTATCGGCCAATAGCATAATGCAAGATGTTAACCTAAGCGAACAAATTGAAATTGAGATAAATAAGGGAATGATGGAAATTCTACACGATGTTAAAAACTCTCTTCTTTCTCCCTTTAGCATTCCATGTTCGCATAGACTGCTAGAAAGAGATTTCCTTTTTCAAGCTATCCATGTGGCACAAAATGCATTGGTGTAGCTATGTCAATGAATTGTGATGTTGGAGAGGGATAGGTGTATTAACAAGCCTAGGAGCTTAAGACAAGGGCATTCACGTGGGACGGAATACATTGAAGGTGAGACAAGGGCCGACTCGACAAGAGTGGGACCTATTAAGGCAAGACCAAGTACAAACTACTGCTTTTATCAGCCTAAAATTAGCTTTTTCTTTAAAAGTTGATGTTGGTATTGATGTGGTACACTGCAAGCAAAAAAAAACGAAGAAAAGGACAAGATGTCCATGTTGGTACCATTGAGTGACTAGGAGCACAGTAAAAGAGCTTTCTACATACCCATGCCCATACAATGTTGTTTTGCCTATCAATGCCTTGAAAATAATGTGAGATACAAGTCTAAGAACTTTCTAATATTCCAAGGTAACACTTCAAGCACTCACCATAGCCACCTCATGTTGGTGTTTCTCTAGAAGAAACAAAAGGCATTTGCAGAGATGGATGCATGGAGTCCCTTGAAACATACAATGTAACAAGCATATGAGCAACTTAATCTATGATCATGCATACTTGATGAGTCATACACATGGAAGATTGGATGTGATACATTATCAAAAGAGATAGAGAGTGAGAGGGAGCACAAGAGTACATGTGTGTGCACCTCCTAGAGTGGAGTGCTACACATATTGCAAGAGAGAGGAAGAGAGTATAAGAGGAGGGAAGAAGAACAACACTAGCATAAGGGGCAAAGACTATTTCCTCCCACATGGGCTCCTCAATGAACCCATGGGAGAATTATTTCATTTAGTCCTATACAAATAGAAAACTAGCTTATGAACAAAATTCAAATTGCTCTTCTTAGATACACATGAGTAAAATTTATAGACAAAAATTGCATACCATGAGTTCCTCTCTCTCTCTCTCTCTCTCTCTCTCTCTCTCTCTCTCCATTTCAAACCTTTGGTAAGTGCGATCAAGACCCGCCGTCGTGCAAGCTTGTGGCTCTCTCTCTCTCTCTCTCTCTCTCTCTCTCTCTCTCTCTCTCTCTCTCCCCACCCCCCCCAAAAGTGTGGTAGATTGGTTATGCCATTTCCCTCTTGAATAACAGGTCTTGAGTTCAACTCCTCATTGGCTAGATCTTTATGGTCTCTTTGGATAGATTCCTACGACGTTAAAACTCTCTTCTTATCGGGTGTGTGGGTGTGGGTGTGTGTGTGTGTGTGTGTGTGTGTGTGTGTGTGTGTGTGTGTGTGTGTGTGTGTGTGTGTGTGTGTGTGTGCTAATAAAAAGAGGAAAATGGTATCACCTTTTTATCACCCAAGTGTGGTAGATTGGTTATGCCATTTCCCTCTTGAATAATAGGTCTTGAGTTCAACTCCACGTCGGCTAGATCTTTCAGGTCTCTTGGATAGTTTCCTACGATGTTAAAACTCTCTTCTTCTTCTTATTCTCTGCCCCCCCCGCCCCCGCCCCCCCCCCCCCCCACACACACACACCAATTTGAAACCTTTGGTAAGTGCAAGGGAGACCCTTTGTAGGTGGGTCATGCAAGCGTGTGGTAGTAATGGAGATCATTTTTGGACACCCCACTATCAGGTCCTTAGCACTAAGGCTGGTTACACACCGACTTCCCAAGGTGTGCGTGCTCACCTGGACAATAGCAGGAAGTGAACGATTGGGTCCGCTAGTGAAGTGGACAAGCATTTGGGCAGTGGAGACTGCATGCAGACAGACTATGAGCATCGAATTTCACTCTCATAAAAAATTGTAGGCAATGAGCTTCATTGTTGGTAGTGACAACCAACCAAATCAAAATCTTGGTGTGTATAGGCACCCACACCCATTCCAAAACCGATTGGACAAGCAGGCTTAGTATGTAAGAAGCCTAAGGAACACCATGCTTTTTACGTTGGACAAATCATTGTTTGCAAACCTTGAAAATCAAAAACCTCAACTTTGCAAAGTTATTTAGTATTAAAATACGTAAGAACTGGGAAAACTTGGACTTTGACCTTGCAAAAATGGTTACATGCTACGTACAAGTCCGGGCAAGTTTAAACCATTAACTTTTGACAAACACCACATATATGTAGAAAAACCCAAACAGACCAAGAAAATCCAAGTTTAAACCATTACTTTGAGATGAGCATCACAAATATGCAGAAAAACCCAAACAAACCAAGAAAATTTGGGAAAGTCTTCAAGCAAGCTCCAAGTTGCTAAGCAAGGGTACCATTGGATTCTCCATGCATAGGGGAATCATTGATACAAAAAAGTAAAAAACAGAGCAAAAGTTTAGTATTGGGATACTAACTAGTCTTGCTTGGTTGGCCTTGTCATAGAGTTTATATTCTCAGAATATGATAGAATAATATTGATAAAGTGCTTGATAAATATTTTTAAAACAAAAGATTCATCAAGATAAACATAAAAGATATTATGAAGCACATCTATGTACATAAGACTATGTCCACTAGAGTGAAACCAAAGACTATTTTTGGTACAAAAAGAACGAGTAAATTCTATCCAGCAAGACAAAGCATTGACTTTATGAGTAAATGTGTCCTTACTCAATTGATTTTACAATCCAAAATCTTGCCTTTGAGAACCTACGAACAAAAGAACAACTTTTTACATTATGAAAATTTTCACGATTATATTAGAACTAGATCATGCATAGGCTAATTGAGTGCCATACGGAAGTATGGTGGAGGGACGGCATAGTGTCTCTCCAAAGTTTATAAGAAACGAAAGACATTCCCTACCTTGTAGTCCAATTTCTACTACATAGTCATGCAAAAAAAGATTGAAATGACAAGCTTGAATTCTTGTCAATGAATCATTGTTGCACACATTGTTCTATTCATTGTGTTGTCGATCTTCACTTTTTTGCAATTCCCCATTTGATAAGAGTTGTGAAGTAGGGATGCTTATGTCGCTTGTCTCTCCCCTTTTTGATTTGTCAATCGTATATTATTATTTAAGCATATGATGTGCATCTCCTCCAAGGAAAAACCCATAACTTTTTTATTTTCACTTAGACAAATTTTGATTGGTAAGCAATCCACTCTACTATATACACATGGAAATCAAGATGATCATAGAAAACATAAAATCTATCACTTTGACAAAATGTTGCATTCTTTAATTTCTTCGAGCATTGTCATACTTTGTTTCAATGTAGAAGATGTTGCTTCCAAAGTCATCTCTAATGCTACTTGCCTCAATTTTCAAGCCACTTGTAGCCCATAATAAATTGTACTATATTTATCTCCATTGCTAGCTATCAAAGACAGTCAATTCAAGATGAGAGAGAGAGAGAGAGAGAGAGAGAGAGAGAGAGATTTTGAGTTTGAGCAAGAGATAGCTCACTGTTATATTTGTACTTATGGAATGTCAATCTCCAAGGCCTTGAACACTCCTTCTAAATGAGATCAAGTGTGTGTAACCATGTCATAGATCATACAAACGTTTGAGGCAATTTGAGATCAACAAGACCATGAGGGTCACCTCTTTGAAGAACACCAAGAGATTATCAATGTACCTCAATAGCCATAGTGGTCACCTATGTTGTGCTATAGTTTTTGTGCAATAGCTTACATGCACTACCCAAGTGTTTGTTGACCAATTCTGCATTTGATTTGTATGTTCACAAGTTCATTTTATGAGACACCTCTTTCTACTAACATTGCCTCCATGGCCTTGCCAGCCATCTTCAAAATTTCCTTGACTCATCTTGTGTGAATGCATCCGGAGGGTTCTATCATATGAATCAAAATTACTTTTCAAAGACCAAGCACAACCTTTTTCAACGTGAAACTGTCTTAATAAGGAGGAGGAACTGAAGTAAAGATGCAATCGCAGCCTTTTGACTATCAAAGTATGTGGCCATGATTTTTTAAAAATCATTGAAAGTGAATCAATATACGATGCCTTTATAAATCCAAATGAGAAAGGTGGTCATAGAATGAAGGTTATCAAGGGCGACACTCACTCCATGATCAGACTCAGTTGAATATCAAATATACAACTTCAAAAGACAACAAAGAATGCACAAAGACAAAGTGGAGAACACCATAGCTTAACTTCCCATTCATAGAACTCGTGCAAAATACAAATGCAAGATGATAGTTATAACTATCCAACAAGATGTTCTTGGTATAAAAGATCAGACTCAGTAATCCGGAACACAATATTCCGACTCTACAAATATTTTGACTCAGCAAATATGAGACTCAGCATGTGACTCATTAGTAAGTGGCTCAACAGTAATTTGACTCAGTAGAAACCTGACTCGGCAAAAATATGACTATGCATATAATATCCAGTCAGCACATTGCACGTCCCGGTGGTGTGTTTCATAGAAATCCGACTCAAATCCACGTATTACTTGATCAAAAAACATTCCTAGGTTTTGTTTGCATCTTTGCAACACTGTCTGGATCAATCATTGATATTTTAGACTCGACAACCAGCTTCTCATGTACCTCCATAATTGCTTCTCCACTTTGATCCTTTGCTATTTTTGGATTTGTTCGCTTAACCACAGGTGTTGCTAATCCTTCTCCTTTCTCTAGACCTTCTTGACCTGCTCGGATCTTTCCTGATTCTGATCAAAAACCCGCCTCCCTGATTCTTTGGCTCTATACTCGTGGACCTTAATGGCCTTCCAAACTTCTTGCATGCTCTCTACGATTTTTTGCTTTAAAATTGAAAGATCATCCTCAAACATCACTCTAATAGTCCATCATGTAAGAATCCACTTCTACTGTCTCATTAGCTCTAAAACACACATCTTCCAACAAAAGTATGTTTGGATTGAGAACAACTTGTCCCACATCAATTTCAGAATTCACATCCATTGAAATTTCATCATTCTGCATTTCAAACATCATTGCATGCCCCACAAAACCTGTTAAGCTTGTTTCATACTCCTCAAAGACTTGCTCTTGACATTCCTCATGCTCAATCCAATCTGTGAGACCTTTTTTTGATTCATCCGTGTTTAGATTAGAACAACAATCAATCTGCTTCTTCCAATTCTCTACATTTGAAATATATCCTTGCTCGATATCGACCCGTGAAATCAAAATCTGTCCTTTAAAACCAAAATTATGATTCTCTTGATCATCCACAACATCTGATGATAATGGTCTGTTTTTTTTCTGAATTTGCCAATCATCAAAATCAGCATATGTAAACTCCTTTAATATTTCCTTCAACTCCTTTTGGCTGCATTTTCACGTACGGATCTTTTTGGTGGAGACTCCTCTTGGACCAATTTGTTTTCCAAAAGTTCCTCCTCGGCTAAGTTGATTTCAGGAAATCTAATTCCGAGTGATTCCTCCTTTGTATTCATCTCACTATCCACCTCTTCAAATGGGCTTTGAATAACATGAACAACATCATGGTTATGTATGACATGCTTCTCCTCACAAATAGGGTAACAACATTTCCCATATGCAAACAACATAAGTTTAAGCAATGGATCTTCCTCTCCCACTCCATGGGTATACTCTAGTGGTAGGTTAGGGATATCTAGGGGCTCTTCTAAGCTCTTTTGGCAAACCTCCTTTTGCACCTCCTTCTCCTCCAACTTTGGTATCCCAACTTGGTGGATTACTGGATCCATGCTCTATCCATCATCATCACATCACTCAAATAGTCTTTGAACTCGTTCTCATATGCATCCCTCAACTTCTCACATGCGTTTTGCAACTTGCAAACCTTCTTTCTACTAGAACATGATTTTTACATATCCCCTTGACAACATCCAAAAAAACCTTGACAAATACTTTAATTTATTCACAAACAAGACCAAACCCTATGCACTAGAGGGAGGCTCCATAAGAACTAGAGCTTCAACTTCTTTCGGATCAGCTTCAATTTCATTTTATGACACCACATGGCCTAAAAATGATGCTTGAGGCTGTGCTAACTTACACTTCTTGGGGTTCAATTGACCCCCTTCTTCATCAAGCCTTTGAAAACATAGCCACAGATTTGACAAATGATCCGCTCTTGAGCTATAACACATTTATCATCCATAAACACCCTGATAAACTTGCCCAAGTAGGGACCAAATCCCCTTTTCATCCATCCTGAAAAGTGGCATAGGCATTTACCAACCCAAATGGCATCTTGTGGTAGGAAAAACATCCCCATGGAGAGATAAATTTGTCTTCAACTGGTCTTCAAATGCAATCCCTATCTGAAAGTGCCTTGAAAACCCATCCATGATGGAATACCTCTCATGGCCAGCTGCCTGATTCAAGATCTCATCCTGAAATAGCAACATGTAGTGGTTTCTCTTAGTTGTTGCATTCAATGGCTTGTAGTCGATGCACACCTACCATTTCCCATTATTCTTAGGAGTGATAAACTGGGGAGACTCACTCAAACTAAAATGCCAACATCTAATAGCTAGTTGATCTCCTGCCAATGACTTCCTTCTGAATTTCCCCGAATCTTCTTAGCTTTTGATCTTTTGGCTTGTACCCTTCCTTGAGAACTATCTTGTGCTCAACAACCTTTGCTCCTTGTAGGTCCTTGTATTCCATTGCAAACAAGTTTGGAAAAGAGATGCACAATTGGATATAGCCTTCTCTCTCCTATTTGGTCAGATCCTTGGTCAACATATTAGCTACCTCTTTTGCACCTATGCTATGAACCTACGACTGCACTTCCTCTTTTGCATGAAAGTCTTCCACATTGACTCAAAAACATTTAGCATCAATCTTTAGCATATCATCCTCCTTTGCATTCATATAGCCTTCATCCTAGGCCATCTCGATCTCATACTCATAGACGTCGTATCATCTTCGTCTCTTGCCTCCATAGGATGGAAACAAATTTCTTTGGTCTTCATGTCAAGCACCACCTGCCTTCCTCTCTCTTTATCAGGCAAGGTGAACACACTGCTTTCCCAATCTTGTTTGGCACCTATTGCAAGCATCCACGTCCTACCCAATATGATAGGGTACCTACTTTCATCATGAAGATATTGATTAGGCACTCAATTCCTATCACCTTCACTCTTACAGCTTGAGCCACGCACAAACACCTAGCTTTATCATGGTTAGCCATCCTCATGTGCACATTTGATTTGGCTATTACTTTAACACCTGCTTCCTTCATTGAAACTTCCTTCATGATGCAAACCTATGATCCACCATCTATATAGGCACGTATCTACATGCTTTTTTCAATGACAGCATCCACCAAAGGAAGAAAATCAGCTAGGCTACCTACCCTTAATGCCATGTTTTGCAGTGCATGCAAATTCCATTTAGCTTTTGGTAACCTCGTGCTCACACTTGTAGACCATTATCTCCTCAGCTTAGGATTCAAGGCCAATAACTGACAAAAAAGTTACGTTAGCCTTTTGGCCTTGCACATCACTTACTAGATCATATTTGAGGCAGCCACATCCTACCTGGAAATTTTCTTTCTTGATCTTAGGATGCCTTCTCTTCTTTCTAGTTTTCGATTGTTCTTTACCCTAGTACACCTTCTCTTTGCCTTTACAAGCTCTAATCTCCCAATCGATTTTTGTTTCCCTCTTATCTCTTGCCCTTTTATTGGCCACCAACACTTCGACATCCTGGGGTTATCCACCCCAATGATGTTCACCCTAGGGACTTCACCACCATCCGGAGGAGCAGGTTGCATTGTATTCTCGACCACCTACTCTCTTGGACTATTAGATTGTGCTTGGCCTCTTTCCCTACCAAACAATGAGTAGATACCACCTCTTTCTCTCAGCGGATGAGGGCAATCAAGTGCATAATTCCCTTCTTCTCCATAGTTATAGCACCTACCATGCAATGGCCTTGCCTTGCCCCTTGCTCCTCTTGGATGTCCTCTATCCATCACACTTAGCCGCAACTCTTGCATTTTCTCAAAAAAATCATTTATAATTTGCACCCAGTTCTATGGAACAATTGCTACACCTCGGCTCCCATGGTTCCCCTCATGAAAATCATCCCTTGGACCCTGTGGTTGAGTAGGAACCACTGCTTCATGGCCCAACACACCCTGCTCAATCTTCTTCTTGATCTTCTTGCTTTTGGATTGGGCAATTGCCATTGCACCATTGTAGTTCTCCAAGATTTCAAAATCTACCTTCTCCCTCACTTTAGGATGTAGGCATGCCATGAATTTGTCCAGCATAAAGTAGTTACCATTATAGCCAACTACATGGTTGCCACTAACTCTACCCAGAAAGCTTCAAAACAATTCAAAAACGAACCGAATTCTTCACTTACATCTTGTTTGAGCAGCTTCAGTTTGACATCCATCTCGATTGGGGACGGCTCTTTGAAAAAATCATGTAAGAAATGTGAACGTAGAGCCGGCCAAGCAAGCCTCGGCTCACCTTCCAATGCTTCGTACCACACTTTTTCTCTATTGCGCATCACTAGTGGAAAAGTCAGCATCTTGTTGTCCTTGTTTATCATTTTCACTGACATTATATATACAGCTCAAAATCTACAATCCACTTGTCTGGACTCTCTTCACCTGTAAAAATCAGACCATGGCTCCAAGACGCCATCTTTACTAATGCAAAAAACTAATTTTCTATGTGGGGGTACAAAAATGAAACACAAAATGTGCACCCCTCTATAGCCCAGGGTAAACACATTACCCCAATCCACTATAATTCACCTTCAAAATCCACACAATCTCACCTTCACACGCTTGTTTTGACACACCTATGCACACACACGCTTCCTAGGAAGCTCCAACACATTGGCACACACCCAACACCTCTATTCCACCCCACACATTCATACAAACCTCTCCCTCCCTCTCCCCCTCCCTCTCCCTCCCTCTTCCTTTGTGTGTGTGTGTGTGTGTGTGTGTGTGTGTGTGTGTGTGTGTGTGTGTGTGTGTGTGTGTGTGTGTGTGTGTATGCGCGCACGCGCGCGTGCGCACATACATGAACTTCGGTTCAAGGTCACAATCACACCGCAACCAGCAAGACAGGCAATGTACATAAGTAAAAGAAAGGAGGGGGAGCGAGGAATCAATACCAAAAGGGGGGGGGGGGGGGGAGGCGAACATCTCCTTGCAAAAAATTACAAAGACCCATGGCTTGCACAGAGCAAAGCTCCTCTTTACCAGCTCCAAAACTCTCTTGGCAAAAAATCCCTTTACAAAATTTTGAAAAGCCCTCTTACAGGGCGGCTTCATTTACAAAAAAAACATAAAGATGGGCTTCTTTTCTTGTTCAACTCGAGAGAACCTCTCTTTTTGAATTGGGGCTCATTTGACCCACTTGGGCATACCACTTTAGCACATTTGATGGTGTGCCAACACCTCAGCACCTTTCTCTCTCTTCACCACTTGAGAATCCCTCACATGAGCCCATTTTGTTTGTCACAGTGCCATGACAACCCTTTTGGTGCATGCCTTCTCTCCAATAAGAGGATTGTCCTTTAGAGCCACGCGAGCATGACCACCATTGGGAATGCCACATCATCATCTACCCCACAGACCACCACCGCCCAAAGGGCTGCTAGCAACACCACTAAATGCCACCATAGGTTGGCATGCACATGCACGTGATGCCCACACAAAGCCGCACTACGAACGTCATAGCCACGCGCTTGGGGAGCTCCCCTCTCCCAAGTGATACACCATAATGGAGGAGCACCCTAGGCCAAACACCCCCTATCCTCCCTGATACTGGTTTTCACATATGGGATTAAGAACGTGCCACATGGAAGCATCCACATGCAAATACCCTTGGGGGCCTTCAAATCTCACCACCAAAAAAATCATTTGACTAAGCTTTTTTTCCCCCAGTTTACTGCACTGCCATTTGGTCTATGGTCATTGGTGATCCTATCCCCAAGCTGAAAAGCATTGCTTGAAAATGTGGCTCCCATCTACCATCCACGCCAACCTTGCCACATTTTAATCTTCATGGGCTTGCCTACTAAGGCTGCCAAAATGGCAAACAAAACAATTGGCATTATCTTGTTGTCTTTTCGCCTAAATTTCTAACCGCAATATCTTGGCCCTTGTGATTCTACTTGACAACCCGTCAATTCTTGCCAACCCCATACAGTGCACATGAAATTTGAGAACTTGGTCGAGGCCCAAAATATCCTAGTTGGCATGCTTTCCAATGCAGGTAAGTTGGCCCATACTGACCCCCAACAAACAATCAACCAGCCATAACTTTCTCTCTAGATCTCTGCTTTTGACAATCCAAGAAGGCTGGCATGCTCTACAACTCGAGCTCTTCAAACCCATCCATTGGCATCATCTCTAGCCATCTGCCCATGTTTGGGGATCTGCAAATCCTTCTAACTTTGAACCTCAATATCTTTCACACCGTGGCTCCATTTTGATGAGCCGTCTACACCAGCTTCTAGAGCACTTTGAACACGACATTCATGGGCACTAGCACAACACTTCAAACACTTGGACCTACCATCTCAATTGGCCTTTCCTAGAGCCTTCTTGGTCCAAAAACCCACATTATACATGCATTTCCTCTAGCCTTTACCTACCCAGGCCTTACATACCACCTTCAACACTTGGTCCCACACTAGTAGACACCCATAGCACCACTCAACACCACTTCTAACTTTGACCAACTTTGTATGCACCAGCGTCTCTATAACTATGGTCCTTGGTGTTGACCCTTGTTGTTACATCCTTATGCCTCAAGTAGAGGTAGTCATAGCTCCAATCTTGTACCATCTCGACTTGATGGATAAATGGTTGTCCCAAAATAACGTCAATTTTTTTTCTCTTACCAAATTATACCATGGAAAAAGTATGCCCATATTCAATCCCACAAGAGGAAACAATTATCTATTCAAGCATACCCAAAGGTCTCTCTACAAATCTATCTGCTAGTTGCAATTTCATTCGTGTCTTATGGAGAGCTGGTCTACCCCACTTTTCCCATATCTCTTTGGTGGCTATGGCTACTCCATCCCTGTTGTCAAGTATGGCTATGATTTTTACTCTCTCGTGCTCTAGTGGTAAGGTGTGTTTCCTTTCTCTCCTTCACAGTAATCACCCACCTTGTTTACTGGCACATGTTTTGCTTTTGATTTCTCTGATTGAGTTTTATCCATGTTTTCCTTTGCAAGAACGTCTTGAGGGGGGATTTTCAGGACCATCCTTTCCAAGTTTTTGCACATTTGACCCTATAAATGTGGTCTAATCTGCAGAAGTTTTGAGAGAGTAATGGTACATCTTATAGGAGATGACATCAATTCATGGAGACATTTTGTATCCATCATTGTGAAACTGGATTCCACTGAGATGGTACAACCCTCACCTCCTTTGATTTTGTCTCATGTTCCCCTATAAAGAAAGTTAATGTCTTTAATGTTCTAGGTTTACTCTGTGCGGATACTTCTATTCCTACATCCTTGTATAATGAATGTAAGTCTCCAGGTAAATCTCCTGGTCCATGGTAACTTCTGGGATAGGTGCTGACTAGAAAGTGGCACTACCATCTTTTTGGTTTCTGATTGTTTTCCACAAGGATTGTTTCCATGGCTCTTCCACTTCTAGAATAGGTTGCATCTCTTGAGACTTGGCTTGTGTTAGCTACTACCCTTGCATCCAATGGTTTTTTGTTTTTAGGTTTAATTTTCTCACTCATTTTGTTTACTTTATGCACGCTTTTGTCCTCTTTTGGTTGTATCAATGCTACTTGCTTGGGAATATTTAAAGTTTTTGGCTGCATGAAATCTTGGGATGCTTCTACGAGTCCCAATCTTTTTGTCTCGACTTTTGGATGCAGATACGTAAGCCATCTTTGCTCTAAGGTTTGATTGTTTTTCAGCTTTGCCTCATAGGCTTGTAAGATAAGTCCTCATGGAAAACAATTTGAGTCAATTTGAGTTAGGGAAAGTCACTTTTCCACTATCTTAATTTCTTTCACTTGAGGTGTACCTTCTTAGGTTTGGTATACCACCTCACGTGCCACTTGTCTATGGTGCTTGCATGGCTTGCCATGTCACTTGCCACCTCACAAGTCACTAAGCATGCCACATCACCAACTCTCCAACTCATCATCCACCTTTTTGCCAACCTAATCATTCCATGTCTTTTTGTCTCGACTTTTGGATGTGGATACGTCAGCCATCTTTTCTCTAAGGTTTGATTGTTTTTCAGCTTTGTCTCATAGGCTTGTAAGATAAGTCCTCATGGAAAACAATCTGAGTCAATTTGAGTTAGGGAAAGTCAATCTTCCACTATTTTAATTTCTTTCACTTGAGGTGTACCTCCTTAGGTTTCGTATACCACCTCACGTGCCACTTGTCTATGGTGCTTGCATGGCTTGGCATGTCACTTGCCACCTCACAAGTCACTAAGTATGCCACATCACCAACTCTCCAACTCATCATCCACCTTTTTGCCAACCTAATCATTCCATGTCACCAGTTTGACATGTCATCATATGACATGGAAGATGAGGGGATCCCATCCGCCATGTCATCTTTCCACCTATGCATTCCACATCATCAATCATCCACACCACCTCACCACATAGACGGCCATGTCATCTTTGCATGGCCACCTCAACAGCCACGTCATTTATTTTTAACTTTAAAAAATTATTTCAAATGAATAAAAAATCAAAATAATCTAACATAATTATATAAGTGCAACTCAAAGTAAATTAATTTTACCTTTTTATTTAATTATGTATTTTATGATATTATAAATTAATATCAAAATTCTATTTATTTAAATTATTATTGGATGATAAATAAAATATTTAGAACTTTTTAAAAAAATTATTTTTGGTTTACTTGTCATATAACTCAAGAGATAATTTATATTTTATGTAAATCAATCTGCTATAATGGGATTGGTGTGATCTTATCAAGATTTGCCGCTTCTTAGGTCTCGTTAGGGAGCAAATGTATATAAACCCTTTATTTTGATGTGAACATGTGTGTGCACACACACATCAAGTCCAAAGAGATTAAATCAATTGATGGTGGGACGAGAAACGCTCGTGTGTCCGAGTTGTTGCTATTGTCAATGTAAGGTGAACTCGCATGGTGGGTGGGTGTGTGTGTGTGTGTGTGTGTGTGTGTGTGTGTGTGTGTGTGTGCACGCACGCGCATGCAACAACTCCATGTCGGTGAGGTTACGCAAGGGTTGTGAACCTATGTGTGTGCACATGGATTGAGTCCAAAGAGTCCAAATCAATTGATGGTGGGACGAGAAATGTGTGAAGAGTGGGTTTTGTCCTAGAGTCTAAGTGAAGGAGGGAAGAGGGGGAATTATCCCACATGTAATGGAGTCAAGATGTAGAGCTACTTAAAGCTCACTTTCATGAGTAAACAACACAGCTCAAGTTTGCACTACATGCTTGTCTATGGTGAGCTTGTGCTAAGCTAAGTCAATACTCAAGATTGTGTTTATGAGTCCAAGCTAGCCTATCTTGGAACTTAATTCACTTGAGTAATTATCTTGCTTACACACACTTGCACTATGTTTCTCTTTCATCCACCCTAGCTAGCATGATCACATTCCCATCAAGTGGCATCAGATCTTACGGTATGCCAGCTAGGGTTTTTTGCCATGCATTTGTGTTAATTTGATTAGCACTTCCTTATCATCATTTAGATTCTTAATCTACCATTACCATTCTTCCTACCTCTAATAATCACTAGGCTAATTAATTGTGAGCAAGCTCATAGGTTTGATTCCTATGAACCACTACTCTCACTAGTTAATCTTAGTGGTTAATCAAGTAGGTTATTGCATTCGCATTTAGCATTGCACTTAGTGTGTGTGTTTTGCAAATTTTGCATCTTCAATCAATTTTTCTCCCTTTGCAATCACCTAACACTACTCACCTCATCTCAAAGTGCTCGACACAAGCTCTCCATAGAGTCTTCAACTTCTGTAATCTGAGCCCGAGAACTCCCTCTACACCATGCCCATTTTTTGCTTCAAATAGGTGTGTGTGTGTGTGTGTGTGTGTATGTGTGTGTGTGAATCTCTACCTGCTTTAACATATTAAGCTTAATTTCCGGACCCACATTCAAAAAATCCGTTGCCTAGCTCAATTTGGCAAACCGGATCGTGGGGTCGACTCCTCCTAGAGCCTCATGGGTGGACTTCAAATGTGCGGTACACCACCCTTTTCACCCCGTCGGGTCTTCAAAAAGGGAACTCAACTTACTTCAAAAAGGGATCATCAACCTATCAAAGCTTTGGACTCCACATCGGCTTGGCTAAACATCAAAGCAAAGCAGATGAGCATTACTTCTTGTGAAGAGGAGCTTCACCCTGGTGAAGAGGAGCTTCACAAAGGAAGAAATCTCTCTCTCTCTCTCTCTCTCTCTCTCTCTCTCTCTCTCTCTCTCTCTCTCTCTCTCTCAATCTCAATCTCTCTCAATCTCTCAACTTGCAATGAAATGAATCCAACCAAGCATAACAACTTCAAGTAAATTTCAATTTATTGTGCTCGTGGAAAGAGCCAGACACTAGCTAGGAGAGTCTCCTAAGCTAAGACCCCTCTATTAGCACAATGGGGGAAAAGGGAATTAAAAAGTCCAACGGGGAGGGGTTTCACATCTGGCAAACAAGTTAAGGGGTTACCTAACAAAAAAATGTTTATGGTATGTTATCAGTACATCCCTAGAGCAACAAACCAAAACCGATGCACACTAGGGCAACGACACTCATAGCAAGTGCACAAAATTTGGCCAAGAATGAATAAGCATTAGGAATTATCATCACTTGCATGACAACTATGTGCATTTCATAGACAAATACAAGCATTCACATGAAGCTTGGCATGTTCTAGAGAGCAATTTTGGAGCTAGGGCCAAAAGAAGTAAAGTTAGTCTCAAAAGACAACTTTACAAGATCACTATGACTGAAGGGAAGGACATTGCTAGCCTAGTAAATAGGATTAAGAGCATTGTCACGTAGCTCACTTACATCCAGTGCAAAGTACCAAAAGATGACAAAGTGGTCGTACTATTGAGTGCACTTCCACCTTCTTATGACCACTCAATCACCATTCTTGAAGAAAAAGAAACGTCTCCACCTTTCCAAGATGTCATCAACTCAATTCAAGCAAAATAAAGAAATCAAAAAGGCCCATTAACATCATCAAGAGGGGCCCTTGTCATGACATACTCAAGGGGAAGATATTCACCATCGACATCATCAAATGAAAGAAAATGTTATGATTGTGGAAGAATGGGACATGTAGCAAAAGATTGCTACATAAACAAACCTTGCAGTACATGTGGTAAGAAGGGGCATCCTCGTTCTCGATGCTACTCAAATGGAGGCAATGGTACTAGAGAAAGCAACAACAACAACATAAGCTACAAAGGGAAGAAACCTATCAGAGGATCAGCTCATATGGTGCACGACAAAGAAGAAGACGAAGGCAAGAACAACCTTGTCTTTGATGATAAGATATTTTGAAGATTGCAGCCTCTTTACTTGTAGGGTAGGACTTTTATTTTCCTGTATGGATATTACCATCTTGTGTGGATTTTGTCAACCTGTGTGAATCTTACCATCCTGTGTGGATACCAACTTATCAACCTGTGTGAATATTTCATCCTCAGTATGTTGTCTTAGTCCAAATCCCAAGGGGAGGATCATAAAGTGTGGGTTTTGCCCTAGAGTCTAAGTGAAGGAGGGAAGAGAGGGAATTATCCCACATGTAATGGAGTCGAGTTGTAGAGCTACTTAAAGCTCACTTTCATGAATAAACAACACAGTTCAAGTTTTCACTACATGCTTGTCTATGGTGAGCCTGTGCCAAGCTAAGTCAATACTCAAAATTGTGTTTATGAGTCCAAGATAATTTATGTTGGAACCTAATTCACTTGAATGATAATCTTGCTTACATACATCACACACTTGCACTATGTTTCTCTTCCATCCACCCTAGCTAGCACGATCCCATTCCCATCAAAACGTGCATGCTTCCGAGTTGTTGCTATTGTCAATGTTCGCATGGAGCTGGAGTACATTGAGGTGTTTGCACCCCTAAGGCTTCATGCAGCGTACGTGGTTGATGAGCACCTACACATTTAAAATCTTACCTTTGAATACTTAGTTTAAAGGTTGAAACCTTCGATTGCCAAGGGTCTTGGGGAAGTGAGCATGAAATCTGGTGTGACAAAACCTAGCACGAGTCAAAGTCAAGCTTCACAACATAAGGCCATGTAGATGGTTTTCATGATTGTATAAGAAACTTAGTAGTGTGATAGTTTTAGATTTAGCAGTACAGATCTGGTCAGATGAAACTATGACTAAGCTCTTTCACTTTGTTTCCCTAAGTTACAAGTATGAAATACCATATATATTTTGCAAGCTTCAAAGCTACGAGTTGTTGTTGAGTAGTGCAAAGTAGCTACTCTTTCCTCCTCTTCTCTAATGCTCCTTGAGCAGCTTCATTGTTTCCCACAAGCTCTCCTATTCATGAGCTCTCCTTCCAATGGCTCCTCAATGTGCCGTGGTCTAGAGGTATTGTCGTCCTTGCACACCACCTTTTAAAAATAGAAATGTTAAGTTGAAGTTTCATTAAAAGGACACCTCCCTTCCCTTGAAGTAGCATGCCTTTCTGTAACACTCTAAGCTCATCCTCATCCTTCATGTGGGTTGCAGATGACTATAATCAACACAGAGCTATATGCATGCCAACATCACTGCCAATAATGTTTTTCTTTGTTGATTTGATAGGTTCCATAGCATCTAGCCCATCTGTTTGTCATCGGCCCGCCATACAGTAGTTCTACATGCAAGTTTCTATTAGTGCCAACTCTTGCCATGCTTACAATTGCCGTCTATTTTATGACGTTTGGCACACAATTGTGTGTCAATTTTTAAAATTTGAACGTTGTGCTAAACTATTCATGGAAAGGTGTTAAAAGGAGAGATGGAAAGTCTTAAGATGCCAAAATGAAGTAGTTGTGTCCACAAAAATTGTATCCCATCTTACAATTGTATCGCTTTGAAACTCAAAAATACCTCTCCAGAGCAAGAGGAAAAGGAAACAATCCCACATAGATTTTAACAAAAATAGTGTAAAAAACTATGTCCTATGTCTAAATTGAAAGGTGTGTTCTCGCTCTCAGCCTCCTGCTCTTCTCTCTCTCTCTCTCTCTCTCTCTCTCTCTCTCTCTCTCTCTCTCTCTCTCTCTCTCTCAGAGAGAGAGATTAAAGACAATGAAATAAATAAAAAAAATTAGATTGACTAGTGTGTTAAATCATTCATGGAAAGGTGTTAAAAGGAGATATGGCAAGTCTTAAGATGTTAGAATGAAGTAAATGTGCTCACAAAAGCTATGTCTCATCTTACAATCGTGTTGCTTTGAAACTCAAAAATGCCTCTTGAGAGCAAGAGGAAAAAGGAAAAAATCCCACATAGATTTTAACAAGAATAGTGTAAAAAACTATGTCCTATTTTGGAATTGAAAGGTGTGTTCTTTCTCTCAACCTCCACTCTCTCTCTTTCTCTCTCTCTCATCAAATGTGGAGTGGCACAAACCGCCGCAAACAAAAGCCTAGATGATATCTCTCTCTCTCTCTCTCTCTCTCTCTCTCTCACACACACACACACACACACACACACACACACACACACACACACACACACACACACACATCAAAGGTGGAGTAGCACAAACCGCTGCTCCACCTTTGATGAGAGATTGAGATTGAGAGAGAGAGAGAGAGAGAGAGAGAGAGCGAGCGATAGAGAGAGAGAGAGATTAAAGACAATGAAATAAAATTTTATATCCACGTCTCCAAAAGGCCATTATGTATCTATGTATGTTGTATATGTGTGTGTGAATACACACACACACACACACACACACACACACACATATATGTATGTATGTATGTGTGTGTTTTCGTTTTGAAAAAAAATGGTACTTATACACAAAAGAACATATTGTTCAAAAGACAACTGGCTTTACACATTTGGAAGATGATTTGCACAAAACTTTTCTAGTTTTGAATCATTCTTGTCAATATGATCAGAATGAGACATCATTTCATTTATTAACACAAAAGAATCAATCTATAGATGCAAAATGTCGTTATCTTTAAGCTTTTCCTCGTCTTCAAGCTCGGAAAACCTAATCACCTTGAAGCAAAAATAGAATTCTCGGTTGCATCCATATAAATATGACAACAGATTTGTTAGCCTTGGATAAGGTTTATAGGTGTCAAAAAACCTATATGTTGTTATCCTTGACCTACTTATTGAAAATAATTAGATTAGCTATTGTCTTAACAATAAAGAAATCTTTCTTTCACAAGCTTTTTTCTTTTAAAAGGCATCACTCCTTTTGAGAGTGCGTGCAAGCTTCCTTCTTGTAAGAAGTTAGTCCGTCTTTTAAAGTATGTTGCTGAAACATATTTAAATATTTCAACTAATTTTAGAGAAATTCTTCAAGACTATGTTCCATATACTAGTGTGAACTCCCATCTAGGCACAAAAGATGAGTAAGTTGCTGAGATGAAGCAAACTTGTGTAGAATCAAGAAACCTTGAGTTTTAATGCAAACCGTCCCATCTGAGTTGACCTAGAACAGATGAACCTAGTCTTGAATGGAGAAGTCATCGCAACACTTGGAAGGCTAGGAAAGCACGCATGAAATCTAGGAAGGAACAGGAACAAACTTCCTTAGCAGAAGAGCTGAAACAAAACAAGGAAAAACTAAGGAAACTAGAAGGGGATGCCAACAAGGGAAAGGAGACCCTTGAGGCAGAGCCTGAGAAGGATGAAAAGCCAAAAAGTGCAAGTTCGGGAGAATCTATACGTTGAAAAAGTAAATGAACCTCTAGACGCACTTCTAAAAGCTTATAAAGCACAGCTTGAAAATAACCAGACATAGGAACAAAGATGGATGACGTATCCATATGCTGAATTGAAAAAGAAAAGGCTGGAGATGTATTAGAAGATGATCCAAACTGCACAAGCTTTGTTAGAGCCACTGGCAAGAAAACCAAAGGGTTGGATAGAGATTCCATATCCAACACCAATGATCTCACCAAGACACGAGCCAGAAAGAATGGCTAAGATTACCACAACTGAATTGGAACCCGCGAAGTTAGTTGAAAGCCTAAGAGTAGTGATGAATACCATCCAATGGTTTCCATCCTATCATACCAAAGATATGCAGAGAAGATGATGGCTTAGATGAACTTTGGAAAAAAGTACGTGAAGCAAACAAAGAAAATGAGCTAATTCATAGAGTTAACCAGATCGATAATGGGAGGAATATATTTCTTCCTCCTATTACGAAATTTGAGGCAGGATCTCAAGCAAATCTGGATATTCACTCATATTGGATAAATGAATTGTGAGATCTTTGGGTAGCCAACCTCAATCCTTGAAAACCTTACCCTCTTACATGGGGAAGTATGAAGCAAAGCTTGATGTGAAGGCAGTACCATCAAAGACTCTCCTCAAAAAAGATGTTGGACTCTAAAGGATTGATAGACATATTGTCTACACCAATGACTTGCACCATTACGCTAGCAGAACTTCTTCAAATATGAACAAACATGAGGGCTATAGTCCAAAAATTATTAGAAAAGTTTGGTGTGAAGGATTAGACTTTACAGATACAAAAAGGGATTATCGAGTTAGAAAAACCTTAGTTAAACATGCCACCAATACCATAAACAAGGTAGGGAAGTATTGTGAGGGCAAGGATGGCAATACTACGCTTCCTATTGAGTTCCAAGCTGTTACAACCACGGCAATTCTTGATAGTGTAGTTGGGGTAGCCATCGCTACTAAAGAAACATGGAAAAAATGAGAAAAATTGGTTTTAAGAGCAACAAGAATGAAATTGCAATTAACAGATGGTTATATGGAGAAACCCTTGGGGCTTCTAGAAAAAGTAATTGTTACCTCTTGCAGAATTAAATATGAGCATGCATTTACTATACTCGACTTTCGCAAGAATAACAACTACGATATTATATTGGGAAGACCGTTCATGAGACAACTAAAAATGGTCTAGGATTTGGGATATGATCATATATATCTCAAGCACATGGAACCACAACACGCATAAACCTTGAAGACCATAGTTACAAGGATGTGAATCGAACCCCAGTTAAGGAGTTTGATTCCACTACATTAGCACGATTTGAGCTTCCCGCTTGGTTAGGTAAACCAAAGGAGCTATGGATGTGTGGAGCATCTCAATGCAAAAGCTTAAAACAAGAACAGTGTATCTGGGAAAGGGAAATTGAAGACAAGGAATGCATTCTTGAACCCTTCCCTGAAGAAATTCTAGAGCCTTTAGAGTGGACACATATTCTAGCTATCGTAAATGTGTGTGCTATTTTGGATGGTCCCACAACAAATTTTTGGTACAAAGATGGTTATGAAGTGGTTCCATACTATATAGTTAATGCAATAAAAGGGGAAGATAAGGAACCGGTCTCTGAACAATCGAAAAAAGATGAATCGGTGGACGTAGACAAAGAGGAGATGTTTTACAACTCGCTAGAGCATCTTGAGCGAGATGAGAATGCCGATAATGAATGCTTTGACAACTTGAGTGAACCAGAGGAAACAAATAGCGGATGTCAGGTTCTACGACTTTCCAAATCAAAAACCTAGACGTCAACAACGCTATAAGAGTAAGAGAAATGAGCTCAGGGCTAGAGAGAATCTCATGCCTAAGTTAAGAGGCAAAACACAATTTTTGTTGTTTGCAAAAGCTGAATATGTTAAAGAAAAAGTTTCAGGGTGATTCTCTAGAGTTGGAGATCCAAAGACACGAGACAACATAAGGAACCTAAGAAAACAAACTCAAAAGGCTAAAATTGAATTGAAATCCCAAGAAAACAAAAGAACCATACTAGACGAGTTTCAAGAAACTATATGTACCAAGGTTGAGAGAAAGAAGAAATATAGAGAGTTCAAGAAAACTCTGAAGGAAGTGTGGACAACAAAAATAGAGAGTGGTGAAGAAGATGGTGAGAAAAATGACGACAAAATGAGCATGCCTTCTAGCTACTGGAAATTTACTATCCAAGACAAGAAGGTAGTGATGACACAGACCATACAAGAGCGAAAGGACAAGGAGTCTTATGGTAGACCAGAGGACGCAAAGAAGATAGACTTAGTAGAGCTAAGAGAAGAGCCAAGGCCGGTCTATATAGCAACTGATCTGAGTCCGGAAGAAGAAGAGAAACTCATAAGCCTTCTCAAGGAGTACAAGGACGTGTTTGCTTGGTCATATGAAGACCTAAAAGGGATAGATCCAACAATATGACAACACACGATCCCAACCTGATGCAAAGCCTAGCCAACAGAGATCGTACACGTATAATGATACATTTGCTAAGCACATCAAGGAGGAGATTGATAAATTGAAGAAAGTTGAATTCATTTATGAGATAGAACACACCGACTATGTATCTCTATTTGTGGTAGTGCCTAAAAATAATGGTAAACTTTAAGTGTGTGTCAATCTAAAGAAGGTTAATGCAGCCCAAATAAGGAACAATTATCCCTTACCAATTACTGACCATGTTCTAGAATGAGTGGCAGGCAAGTGGACATATTCCTTCTTAGATGGATTCTCTGGCTACAACTAGCTTGCAATTGCTCTTAAAGATCAATATAAGATGGCATTTGCCACAGAATGGGGTATATATGTATGTAGAGTCATGCCCTTTGGATTACTAATGCTCCGGCAACATTCGAGAGATTGATGGCACATGCTTTTAGAGAATACTTGAGGATATTCCTGAAAATTTATATGGATGATCTATGTGTACACTCTCTCTTGAGAGATGAATATATGAAACACCTCAGAAAAGTATTTGAGAAGTGCAGGATGTATAGGATCTACCTTAACCCAAAAAAGTGTGTATTCATGGTTACACAAGGTAGAATCTTGGATATATTGTCTCAAAAATGAAATATCTACAGATTTGGATAAGATAAAAGCGATTGTAGAGATGCATAGACCAAACAACACCAAGCAAGTACAATGCTTTATGGGACACTGTGCTTATTACAGGAGATTTATACACATGTATGAAGTCATTGCTCAACCTCTGTATAGACTTATAGTATTCTTTGAATGGACAAAGAAGTGTGAGAAGTCATTTCAAAAGTTGAAAAAAGATCTCGCATCCGCTCGAGTATTAAAAGCACCAGATTGAGAAAAGATCTTTCATGTTTATATTGATGCTTCAACATTTGCTATAGGATGTATCTTGGCTCAGTTAGGAGAAGAAAATATGGATTTTTAAGTTTGTTATGCAAGCAGACAACTTAATAGTGCTAAAAAGAACTACACTACCACTGAGAGAGAAGGGCTAGGGATGATAGATGCTATTAAGAAATTTTGGCATTATCTCCTTGCAAATCAATTTTTGTTTTTCACTGATCATCAAGCCCTCTTATACCTTGTAAACAAACCATGCAATACCAAAAGAATTGTACGATGGTTCATCATATTGCAGGAGTTTGACTTTGCAACAGTGGTTAAAAAGAGGAAGATGCATCTTCGAGCAGATCATCTTTCCAGATTGTCAAATGGAAAAGCTCTAGAAGGCGTAGACGATGACATCCCTGATGTATATCTTTTCAATGTTGAAATGATACCCAAGTGGTCTCAAGAGATAGTCAGTTTACTGTCCTATGGAGGAGAGTTCGATAAGACTGAGCAAGAGTTCAAACAACAGGCGGTTTGGAAATCCAAGAATTTTCAATTAATTGGCGGACGTTTGTATCATTTAGGCTCAGATAACATTTTAAGATTATGCACAATTCCACAAGAGTACAATTGCTATCTTTTAGAAGCACATGTTCAAGACTTAGCATTTCATCGCTTGACACAATTAGGAGTTTATTGGCCAAATATGTGCGCTGATGTTTATGATGTTAGGAAATAAGACGTAGCTAAATAGATATTTGAGTAGATTACTTAATGGAGAGAGATAGATTTCACACACAAGAGATTATAGAGTAGAGAGAGAGAGAGAGAGAGAGAGAGAGTACACACAATATACGTGGTTCACCCAATGTGGGCTACGTCCACGGGAAAGCAACCACTCAATGGCTTTAGTAATTCAAAACAAGAAGTAGTTTACAAAGGGATTATACCCTTAATGGAGCTCCCGCCTTGCTTCACTCTCACCACCTCACACTCACCTTGTTGCATCAACTTCACACTATGAAATGTGTGTAGAAATGGCCTCCTTTTATAGGCCAAAAGGGCTGCCCTCTCTTATGAGAGGCAGCCATGTGTAGCCGCCCTTGTGTGAATAAGTCCAAATCGGACCCTCCAATCCGCCCATGTGTGGCCGCCCTTGTGTAGACAAATCCACTTTTGAATTCGGCCACCGGCCATTGAATTCGGCCACCGACCACCGGCCATTGACTTTCGACCACCGACCACCGGCCATTGACTACCGGCCACCGGCCAACCGACCGGTTGTTTTCCGACCGTCGTCCGGCCATAATATTCCGGCGAAAAGGAATATTCCGACGATGAAAAAAAAAGAGTCTCGAGGGCTTCCGCCCCCGAGGCCCCTAAAGTTTCCCCTGATTTTTTGCCGTGAAAATTTTGGTTTCCGGCGAGTGATTTTCCTTCATGCACGATGGCTTCTCCTCATAATGGGGGCCTTACAAATGTGCGCTTTTACCACAGAAAATTACAAGGGTAAATCAGGCTCCATACTTAACAATCTCCACTTGGAGACTGATCTCCAAACCAAAACTGTGACTGCTTTCCATCATGGCTTCTTATCCTTGCATGCCGATTGAAGATGAGAGCAAAAGCTCAACTTCTCCTTGTTGACCACCTTTGTAAACATGTCTGCAGGATTTTCACTTGTATGCACTTTCCTAGCTTTAGCTGTCCTTCTTCCAAAAGAGTGCGTATGAAGTGATATCTCACCTCAATGTGCTTTTTCCTTGAATGAAAGACGGAGTTCTTCACAAGATGGATAGCGCTTTGGCTATCACTGTACAAGACACAATTGTCTTGTTTGAATCCAAGCTCTTCTAAGAATCTGTGAAGCCACATAATTTCTTTGCTTGCCTCCATCATTGCTACATACTCTGCTTCCGTGGTAGAAAGTGAAACCACTTTCTGCAGCTTTGAAGCACAGCTTATTGCTGTGCCTCCAACCGTGAACACATAGCTAGTAGTGCTCCTTCGAGTATCTTTGTCACCTGCCATATCTGCATCAGCATACCCTTCTAGAAAAATATCAGTTCCTCCAAAATACAAAGCATTTGTTGTTGTCCCTTTTAGATACCTAAGTATCCACTTCACACCTTGCCAATTCTCTTTACCTGGGTTGTCCATGAACCTACTCACAACTCCCACTGCATGTGCAATGTCTGGCCTTGTCCAGACCATAGCATACATTAGAGAACCTACCGCTGCAGCATATGGAACTTTAGACATATAGGCTATCTCCTCTTGTGTCTTTGGACACATATCCTTTGTCAGTTTAAAGTGACCAGCCAAAGGTGTAGAAACTGGTTTTGCATTTTGCATTGCAAACCTTTCTAGTACCTTCTTGATGCAATCTTCTTGAGACAACTTTATTGTCTTCTTCGTCCTGTCCCTTGATATTTTCATACCAAGTATCCTCTTTGCAGTACCTAAATCTTTTATTGAAAAAGATTTAGACAGTTCCCCTTTTAGGTCTTTGATGTCCTGCATGTTAGCACTTGCAATCAACATGTCATCAACATATAACATTAGGATGATGAATTTCCCATCTCCCAAATTCTTCGTGTAGACGCAGTGATCCGAGTTGCATCTTGTGAATCCATGATCCAACATCCATCAATCAAACTTCAAGTACCATTGTCTTTATGCTTGCTTTAAACCATACAAGCTCTTCTTTAATCTGCTAACCATTTTCTCCTTACCTTTTACTTCATACCCCTTTGGTTGAAGCATGTAGATTTCCTCCTCTAAGTCACTGTGAGGGAATGCCGTATTTACATCCATTTGCTCAAGATTTAGATCATGAGCAACCACAAGGCTTAAGACAAGCCTAATTGAGTTCATTTTTACAACAGGAGAAAATATTTCATTGAAGTCAATACCTTTCTTCTGAGAAAAACCTTTTACCACAAGCCTATACTTGTACCTTTCCTTCCACCTTCTTCTTCCTTCACCTTGTACACCCATTTGTTTTGAAGTGCCCGCTTACCTTTAGGCAACTCAACCAATTCCCATGTTTGGTTGCGATATAGTGAGTCCATCTCCACTTGCATGCTCTTCATCAATTCTTCTTTGGATTCATGTTTCATAGCTTCTTCGTATGATTCCGGCTCTCGAGAATCTGAGATCGAGAGATGGTTGAAGGAAGGAACAAACCTTTCTGGAGGTCTACTTGCTCTTGTAGATCTTCGGAGAATAGGTTGAGGCTCCTCATTTGGTTGACGTTGTTGCACATTGTCACCGTTTGCAGTCCTTGAGTCTTCACCATCCTCAAGATCCATGTACTCATCACCTGTTTCTTTTGTTTGATTTCTTTCCAAGTAATCTTTGTACATATTTTGTTCGTTAAAAATTACATCCCTACTCCTTAAGATTTTACCATCTTCAGGATTCCATAGGTGATACCCAAAGTCACCTTCTCCATAGCCAATGAAGAAACACTTTTTGGACTTTGCATCTAGCTTTGATCTTAGGCTTCTATCTATGTGCATGAAAACCTCACACCCAAACACTTTGAGAAATGCATAATTCACCGGTTTACGTGTCCATGCCTCTTCTGGAACTCCATCATCCAATGCCGTTGAGGGTGACCGATTGATTAAGTACACAGACGTACTTACAGCTTCCGCCCAAAGCTCAAGCGGTAGGCCTGCATGTAGCCGCATGCTTCGTGCTCGCTCCATGATTGTCCTATTCATCCTTTCCGAAATCCCATTTTGTTGAGGTGTCCTTGGGGTTGTCCTTTGCCTCTGAATGCCATTGCTAGCACAAAAGCTTTCAAAAGCTTGGCTACAATATTCGCCTCCATTGTCAGATCTGAGGCATTTAACCTTGGTACCTGTTTCATTCTCCACAAAGGCTTTCCACCTTTGAAATATGGAAAATACATCGGATTTATTCTTCATGACATAAACCCATGTTTTTCTAGTCGCATCGTCTATGAATGTTACATAGTACAATGAGCCACCAAGTGATGGTGTACTTGCAGGACCCTAAACATCAAACTAAACCAACTCAAGTTTTTTATTTTTTCTTTCATTTCCTGATTTTTGAAATTTTACCCTCTTTTGTTTACCATAAACACAATCTTCACAGAACTCTAAGTCCACTCTTTCAAACCTGGTAGAAGCTTCTTTGTTTGAAGGATTTGCATTCCTTTGGCACTCATATGCCCAAGTCGGTAGTGCCACACCGCACTGTCAACTTCTGTAGTTGCTGCACAAGCTGAAGGTTGCGTGCTAACAGTACACAAGTAAAGTGTACCGACTTTTTCTCCCTTGGCAACCACCAAAGATCCCTTTGAGATCTTCCACCGTTTGTTTCCGAATGCAATGTTGTGACCTTCATCGTCCAATTGTCCTGTAGAGATCAAATTTTTGCGAAGAGAAGGAACATGCCTAACATCTTTAAGCTTCCATTCATTTCCGTTATCAGTTTTGACAGAAACTGTACCTTTGCCGACAATCTCACAAAGCTTCATCATCTCCCAAGTATACATACCCAAAATTACCTTTGGTGTAGTCTTGGAAATGTTGCTTGTGTGGTGTCGCATGGAATGAAGCCCCAAAATCTACTATCAAGGAATTAGACACATTGTCTAATGAGAGAATTAGAGCATCTTACTCTACTTTACCTGCCACATTGGCCTCCGATGTTGGCTTGTTATCTTGAGACTCTGTCTCCTTCTTCTTCTTCTTAGACCATCAATCCTCCTTGATGTGGCCCTTCTTGCCACAGTTCCAACATTCAAGAACTGACTTTGTGCGTGACTTGCTCCGCCTTGAGTGATCACGACCCTTTTGGTTTTTGAACCTCTCCTTACGCCTTCCTCTTGTTTCTACTGACAGTGCAGCACTTGATGATTCTCCTGTGCTTCTCCTTCGTATTTCCTCGCTTAGGAGAACACCCACAACATCATCAAACTTAAGAGTATTTGTGCCAGAAATAGAATTTCTTACAGCCATCACAAGGCTGTCCCAACTATCCGGTAGAGATGATAGTATAAGGAGAGCTCGCACTTCGTCATCGAAATTGATTTTCACCGATCGAAGTTGACTTATGTTTGTATTAAAGTCATTTAGGTGTTCTGCAACTGAACCATTCTCTGCCATCTTTAGATTGAACAAATGCTTCATAAGAAATACCTTATTGGATGCCGATGGTTTGTCGTAGAAGTCGTCAAATGACTTCATTAAGTCCTCCGTGGTCTTCATCTCCGAAACATTGAAAGCCACCGTTGACGCCAAGCTTAACCGGATTGTTCCCAGTGCCTTTCGATCAAGGACAATCCATGCTTCATTTGCCATTGTTGCGGGCTTCTTCGCAAGACCGCCTAGTGGCAAATAGAGATCCTTCTGGTAGAGATAGTCTTCAATCTGCATCTTCCAATGTTGGTAGTTTTTGCCGTTGAATTTCTCAATCTTGAACTTTCCTTTGTCCGTCATAACTCCCACTCAATTCAAGGAATCCTTTCCTTGAGGTAATTTAGCTACGAGCAAACCTTGCTCTAATACCAGTTGTTAGGAAATAAGACGTAGCTAAATAGATATTTGAGTAGATTACTTAATAGAGAGAGATAGATTTCACACACAAGAGATTATAGAGTAGAGAGAGAGAGAGAGAGAGAGAGTACACATGACATACGTGGTTCACCCAATGTGGGCTACGTCCACTGGAAAGCAACCACTCAATGGCTTTAGTAATTCAAAACAAGAAGTAGTTTACAAAGGGATTATACCCTTAATGGAGCTCCCGCCTTGCTTCACTCTCACCACCTCACACTCACCTTGTTGCATCAACTTCACACTATGAAACGTGTGTAAAAATGGCCTCCTTTTATAGGCCAAAAGGGCTGCCCTCTCTTATGAGAGGCAGTCATTGACTTTCGACCACCGGCCACCAACCATTGAGTACCGGCCACCGGCCAACCGACCGGTTGTTTTCCGACCACTTTCCGACCGCCGTCCGACCATAATATTCTGGCGAAAAGGAATATTCCAGCGAGGGAAAAAAAGAGTCTCGGGGGCTTCCGCCCCCGAGGCCCCTAAAGTTGCCTCTGATTTTTTGCCGTGAAAATTTTGGTTTCCGACGAGTGATTTTCCTTCACGCACGATGGTTTCTCCTCATAATGGGGGCCTTACAGATGTGCGCTTTTACCACAGAAAATTACAAGGGTAAATCAGGCTCCATACTTAACATATGAGTATGTTACTAATTGTGCTATATGCAAATCTACACCACCAATAGAACATGCAACGCTATTTCAGGTGACAATTGCACCAAAATGGAGTCTAACATATAATTGACCACCTAACAGCAAGAATGTTTCCTGAAAATACCTCCAGAGCATGTCAAAGAGCTGTAGATATAGAGGCTCCAGACTTCACATTGATTGAAAATCGGCTCTATAAGAGAGGAAAGGATAGTTAGCTTAGGATATGTGCAACGGAAAGCATGTATTTGTCGATCCTAGAGCAAGCACACAAATAAATAAGCGGAGGCCATTTCTCAGGGGATAAGATAGCAAAAATTGTCTTAACCGCGGGAATATGATGGCCTACATTACATATGGATGCTGAAAATCAGGCCATTGGGCAACGAGCATTGCCCCTTTCTTTTTTTCTAAACTTGGTTTAAGTAATTTACCACAGCAAGTATCACACAAAGATAGATTAAAACATCCAAGTGACAAGCCTTGTGCAAATTGTAATTTCTCTGTAAAGTCACTCCACTCATTCACGAGTTATCATACCATCAAGGTCAAGCTTTCACCCATAAAAGTTTTATACTTCAATGTTTAACCCATACCAGGATATCACAGCTCACGGCAAGCAATTAATTTATGCAAAAACTCCTTTTAAAACAAAAGCTAGTAGATTATGCAACAAACTTCACATTGGGTTTGTGAAAGTAATTGAAGAAAATCAGTTAGTTAAAAAAGCTGGGAAGCAGTATTTTGTTCAACAATCAATGATAATCTGAGGGTTTTTCGACGACATGGAATGCGCACACTACGACACACATTTGTTTTAAAGCATTGCAAGGCTAAATGAGGGAGGAAAACATCCCTCACCTTTATATATAACCACACCCGCTAAGCGGCGGACTCCAGCTGGCAGAAGCATCACGCTACTAACAGATCATCGGCTTCAAGCCAGCAAATCCACGGCTTCAGAGGATCAGGGTAAGGCAAACCCTTGGTTTAGCATAGGGGAAAGGGAAGGGAGTTAATACTTGAGGACATCCATAGTTTGTAGTACCCCGAAATGGGGCATGTCGACAAATCCAATGGAAACCCAATGCATGATAAGGCAAGAAGAATTTGAGAATGTTATGGGGCAGAGACAAAGAACAGCTAGGCATCGATACAGTTTATGCTTCAAAGGAGATAGAGATCGATATGTGTAGAGGAAAAAGGAGAAGGATAGAGAAACACAAAGGTCGGCCCCGACGCAACCCAGGAGGGAGTGAAAGAGATCATTAGAATTGGTACTTCTCATTTAAAGCAGTGGTTGGTAGTACCAATTCCCACACAAAGATCCTCCGACCCAAAATATTAGCCTAATAAGGTGAGTTCACATGGCATAAGATTAGAACAAGTAGCAAGGTAAGTCCCTACCACCAAGGCCGGTTTTCGAACCAAGTGTGTTATGAACTCAGCAGGGCATATCTTATGGAGCAGGGCATATTGCCATAAGATAAGAGTGTGGGTGTGTGTATGTGATAGGAGGTCTAAAAATCACTCACAAGGCAGTATAATCATGAGCATAGCATGAGACGAATACACCCATGGAGATTAGAGAAAGGAAAAGACTACTGGTAATTATCATTCATTGAGAAAAATACCAAGTACCGACACCTGGTAATCACCTATAAGACATTATATTCAGCTCTTTTTGAAAACCTGAAGTTGGACATCAATCCAAGAGATAAGGTCAAGTTAAAGGGATACTACTATAAAATCACAAGAGTGCATTTACATATGTATATCTAGATATATATACATAGATACATATACTAAACATATGTATATCTAGATATTTATGTTTACATATATATCTAGATATATATACATAGATACATATAGAAATGCATATGTAAACATACATTTGTTTCCCACAAAATATTTTCTTTATATTTAGTTCATACTTTGAATTTTTCATTGGCTCAAAATAATTTTTAACCTATTAAATATTTTAACTCTCCCATCAACAATTCTAACATAGACAATTAGACTCTTCCAGACCAAAAAGGGTAATAATCATAAGCTCAACAATGTTAAACTTTGCTTAGAATAGTTTAAGGTAGGCTTATGAACAAATCGCTCACTTTTCAGCTCCAAAGACAAAATTGATCAAATATGACTACTACAATTTTATAAAAAAACTATTCTAAGAAGGTATCATAATGGACTCTTGAGTGGAATGGCGTGCTCACACAACAATTAGGCATTTCATGATTGCCAAAAAAAAAAAAAAACCAAATTGATGTCACTTTGGTTAAGATATTTGAGGAAGAGGAGAAAAAACCATCAATAAAATGAATCCAATAAATCTTTGAGCAAATCAATATATCATATACCTACAAAACTTTATATTGTTGATTTTTCTTTGGCTTATCGTTTTTGTGAATGTTAGTTTCTTTTTTTCTTTTTGTTGTTTGGGCCATAAAGTATCTGTCATTAACATGAGCTTATCTTCTTTTCAACGTCACCATAAAATTTAACATCATTGAAGCCTAGTGATTTTGGCTTTTGCTTTCCGGCATGCAACATGTTGGCCAGTGTGTTTGAACATACAGAGAGAGAAAATTTAGTTCTCACAGGTTGGCTATTTTTTTCAAACTAAATTGAACTGCTCCTAGCCCACAAGTGTAAAGCCTCCTATATCAAAACCCTTCTTTATCAAAAGATGGGTTCTTGTACATGTGCCAACTTTGTGTGCACTATAGTCTTTATAAGGGGTATGAGCCTCCCGAAAATTACATGACCTCATTTATAGGATCACCTAGTAGCACCAAGGCCATAGAGGCCTCTTCTGGCTCTGTCAAGGTCTCCACTTTTGCATTGGCCTCATAAAGAAGTTCGGACAGTACTTGTAGATATGGCCCAACTTTTGTGTATGCTTGGCACTTGCCCTGAAGGACTACACTATAAATAGCACGCCAGAAGAGCTTAAAACGACACTAAAATTAACTACATGAACATCGATACAATCTGTTAAAACTACAAATTTTCTCCATGGACGCTATGGTCCTGCTCTGATGTACAACTTGGGAACGAAATTTTCGATCCCGACTCTTCCAGACCCCAAGAGTGCAGGTTCAAAATTCATATTACAGAAAAGGGGCTCAATGGCACAATGATGTAGATGACCTGAAGGAACAAATAAACTGTACAGCACTTATGCTGACCAGATAAAAAATTGCATTTGCAGATGAAGTTCTGTATTCGAAAGGGAGGCAAAATGCATTCATATTCCCCATATTATGTCAATGTCCTCAAAATACGCACATAAGAAGCAGACGCATCCCTTGTCGCTGCCAATATCCATTGAAGTCCCTGTATGCTCATGCAGAGATTTTGCCTTAAGATTCAGGTCCTTAAGCTGTCAATAGAGATCAACCCTCCTGAGGCATCACATAGCAGCATTTGTCGACAATTCCTTCTAGTCAGCTACGCTTCAATGCAAAAAGCCTAATCAGTGCTAAGCCTTTTACTCCTCATTGGCTTTTGTCCTTCCTCTTATCATATCACCAAAATTACTCCTCATGAACCTGTTGAACAGGCGACCCTCCTCTTGTGCTGGAGGCTGCTTTGGACTAAGAGGATCAATTATTTCAGGGACAGGGTCCCCCTTCTTCGCCAAGAATCCAGACTCTCCGAAAAGACTGCTCACCCCTGTAAAGCTTAAGTGGTTTCCCATGGCCTTGGTGATCGTTTCTAGTCTTCCACCTGACCTCTCTCTTAATATCAGCTCCAAGGCTTCCTTGTGGGCAGGATCAAGCGCATCAGTATCCTTCAACAAGTTCTGAATTACTGGCAAGAGTAACTCTTTCACATTTGATGGAGATAGATCTGTAGATACAACCATGGCAGTCTCAATGACTAATTTTTTGCTGGATTAAAAACTAAAATACCTGCCATACAGAAAAATGTAATGTAGTACTTACATATGCAAAAATTTACATTAAAAAACTGAAAAAAAATTATTTTCTTTTTTTCCACGATCAGTGCACCCAAAGAGCGTAGCTCAGTTGGTTGAGCCTTTGTGATGTTACCCCGAGGTTGAGAGTTCGAGGCTCACGGACTGAATATTATGGGTGCTACCCACTTTCCCATTTGGGAAGTCGTTCCCACAGTATGGCCCCTTGTGAATGTGATGTGTATAGCAAGTCAGCTTGTAGATACACAGATATGTATAAAGTTCTCCTTCTCCGCACTGACATAATTATTAGTAGAATTACCAAGAAATTGGCATTTATGCTCAGGGTACAAACACATCACCATAATCCAGCATATGAGGAAAACAAAAAAACCGACCAACAAGCAAATCCAAAAGACATTACCAGTCGCATCCAAGGCTCGGGTAGCTTCACAAAATGCATCAATCTTTTCCCGCCTACGCATCAACGTAGATCCCTGTAATGAAACTCCTGTGAGTAGCAAAAGCTTCTGAAGCAGATGTGCCATACGTTAAGGTCATGATTACCAAAACATGATTTGATTCCTTGCAAAAAAGAAAGTAAGACAACTCTTAGAAGGATATAATCCCTTAGGCTAGAAGTGGTTAAAGGAACTGCAACTGCTAAGGTCCGAATCACTGCAACAGTGGCCTCATGGGAACCATCCTCTAAGAAAGCATCCATTTGTACCCTTAATTTATCCATGATCTGATACAACCAGCAGATTAAGAAAGCACAAGTGAATTTGATAGAATTTGATGTTCTGACGAATGCTCACACTCCATACCACTTCATCCTTGAAATGTTGGGCAATAGCACCAAATGCCTCAATGCTCGAATACTTCACTAATAGATTTGGATCAGACGCCAGTGTAACTAGAGCAGGCAATATATCATGGGTTGCAATTTTTGAGTTCACATATGGAACCTGCAATTTTGGTTTGCAAAATTGTGAAGCCTGCTGGAAGAGAAAACTAAAGCACTGACGAAGAAAGTTGGCACTCACAAGCACTTTCATGATACTGGCTACACTGATTTTGACATCTGGATTGGAGTTGACCACTAACTCCCATAAAACGCCCACAATCACCGCATGTTGCTCTTCACAAGTGCTGCAAACAAAAAGAAGTTTAAAAGGACTTTTAAACACTGCAACTGCCAAATTTGACACGGCATGCGATGGAGGAATCATGAGCAGAAATGGTGTGATTCTGTGAATTCCTATAGATGACACCTTTTTGTTAAGTGTGCTTAGGTTATGCTCCCTCCCTGATAGTTGGTAAGTGTACTTCACAATATGCCATCCTTTTTCAAGGAGCACCATCCTTGAATTATGCTCCCTTGCTAATGCTACTCTAGTTATGCTACTCATTTTCAATCTCAACTCTAAATGCCTGGCCCATCTCCGAAGTGCCTTCATCAAGCTATTTATTATACATCTCACAAATTACTTATAATTATTCACAACATGACTTAGGGCTGTCATGACTTTGAAAATATTCCACAGCATTCTTGGTGTTGAAAGAAACACCACATGGACTTCAGGAGTTGCTAAAAGCTAAGGAGCTTCTATGTGTTCCAGAAAATCAAAACATACCAGAGGAATCTTATAGCATCAATCAGCTCTGGAGTATGGGCTGGAGTCAAGGCCCCATGTTTTGCGGACTGTTGCAATACCAGCGATTTTAAATACAGAGGTAGGTGTTCTTGCATGCTTGGAACCCCTAAAACGCCTGCTAAAAGAAGAGGAAGAACACAAAGCGTTGCCAGACGCTCGTCTGTCCCTGTTCGGGGCCTCAGTGCTGAAAAGGTAAGTGAAGCATTACATCTTTAGATGAACCAGTGGAAACAAACGGTATATTGAAGTAACTGAGCTAGCCTTTGCACTCAAACCTTTAACTCGTGAAATGAGGTTAGCTGGAAAGTGAGACAAATTTGCGCTGTCACCAACAGCAGTTAAAAAGATCGGCAGCATGATGTTAGAAAGGTAGTGTTGTCCAAAGTGAGCAATAATCCCTGCAAGAAGCTGCCAAAACCATGTATTAAAATTATCCAGGCTCAAAATGAACAAAACTGGACGAGCACAGTTAAGAGAAGTATTAAATGACATGTAATGTTTTTGGCAACGGGCCGCATTCCTATAAGCCGTTGAAGCCCATTCCTGGCTAAGGTATGGGAAAATATGCACAAAAGTTTGACCTTTCAATGTCAATTAAACTCATCATTTCCTTTCAAAATCTTCCTAACTCCCTATAGAAATTCAAAAAAAATGGCACTATTGTAATAGTCCTCTTCAAGTCTCCCTGATTATGTATGGCAGCCAATGGCCTTCAAGTTTAAAGTTCCTCTTTTCTCTCCAGCAGAAAGAGATTTGTCAAGCTCAACCTTGCTCAAACGGCTTCGCAAAGAATCCTCTCTGGATGAAAGCATGCATGCCACTTGCAACAACAATGGCAAGCAGTCAACATGAAGCCAATCAAAAGCTGACCACTCCTCTTGACCCCTGAAACACATTATGTAGAACCACTTACATAGCTGAATTGATCAAGAAGATACAAACAACAAAAACCGCCTTTTATTAAAATAACATTATCAACCTCAGGTAATCTTTGATCAAACTCTCGGAAAAGAAAAGCTCGTCTTCAACGTCTGAACTTCTATCAGCACTTGCCTTCCTGAAAGGACAAGTGGTCTTTACCAATTTGACCACCTCAATCATCAAATCTGTCAGCATTCTTAACAAGACATCCAGATTCCACCGCTCTCTCTCCCCCAGGACTCGCAGACGAGCCTCCATAGACCCTTCCACTCCAGATACAGGAGGACAACGCTAGACAGGATCAAGCAATTTAAAAAGTGAATCAATAACTCCTAAGATATCAATGAACCTTTTAAGTAGACCCGGACAGCCATTAAAACTTCACAAGCATGCAGAGTGGTTTTTTCATTTTCAATATCATCTAATTGGACACCTGTACACACGCCAGAATATGCGAAAAAAGCAGGCGAAGCATCTGGTGCAGAGGTTGATTTCCGTTATTTGCCCAGGTAACTACCCCTGGCACAAGCTCTTTCAATGTTGTTTCTACAACTACTCCAGATGGGTCCAAGACCAACTGAAACATTAACTCCTCAACCTACAAGCAAATTTACATAAGCTGTGTTAGAGAATGAAGAGTGCTTTTCACCTGGTTTCATCACTTTTTTTCAATACATGCCCTGCTTACTTTGAGATTCACTTGTGTAAATTTCACATAACCAGCTCCAACTTTGCCTCTTCAGCTTATAGCAGTGCTGACCTTGAAATATTTGTCCGTGCTTGGAAAACACGGGAGCAGAATCGCAAGGTTGTGACTAGCTGCCTCCCGAACAATAGCATCAGGATCCTCGATTAATTGCTGGATGATGGATAATATTAGCGATGTCCGAATCTCAGCTTTGACAAACTGTGCAAGCTCACCACAGGACTGTGCCACCAGTAATCTTCGCTCCTCGTACTTGTGATTTATCTGCAAAGCCACTAAAATAAGAGGTAGTCCAAAACAGGAGGACACCCAAAATCACATGACTAGCAAACCAAGTACTAATGCAGACTAGTCTTGTGGAGTAATGTACATAACAGTTTCAAGTGCTCACATGTGCAGAAATGTACATGTACAATTCTTTCAAACTTATCTAAGACAACAGCATTGAAGAGCAAAAAGAACATACATGCAAAGCTGTACATGTGCATTCTTTCACACTTCAACTTTTGGTAAAAAGAATAAAGACGTAAATCTCTAAATGGTACGATCCACCTTAGAGTCGAGTCATACCTGCTCCCAACACTGCGGTAAAAGCTCAAGTTCAGTCCTCTCTTTGCCTATGTTTCTGGACAATGTGACACAAGCCTAAACCATAACACAGGAAGGACAGTGAGTATAAAGTATGAATGTGCAGAGACACATCTCCTCCCTGAATTTCCTAAGCACTCTTTTTCTCCACTTACATCCATAATTATCCTTCTCTGACTCTCATCTGGTCTTTTGATGAGATTGAATAGAGTATGGGTTAGCAAGTCTCGGACATTGCTGTCAGGATGGCGTTCAATCGCACACATTATAAGCGGTAAAAGCTCCTGTGTGTACAAAAACACAAAAGAATCTCAGCAGCTGTTAACTCCCTGTCACTGCTTTGAGCAGTATCCACCATTACTTTACTGACCTCTCTGTGGTTAATAAGAACATAGGGCACTATCTTTGGCAGAGCATCTGCAAGAACTTCGACAGTTCCTACCTCTTGCCTCTGACACATTAAAGCAGAGGTGAGATAAAGATAGTATGCATCATGAAAGCTAAGTATTGGAAGAACCTCAACACTATTGATTTACAATATAAAATAATAACAATAACACACCGAACTTTTGGGCGTGACTGTTTGATAGTCATCTTTCACAATGCCGTCCAGAATAGGTGTCTGTACTTCCTTGTGCCCCAAACCAGCTTTCGCAGTCACAGGGTTTGTAATCTTAGAAACATCATCACTACCCATTCCATTTTCATACCCAACCAACGGTTCTGGGACTATAGCATTAGATTGTTGTTTAACCTCTGAATTACTCACTGCTGGAAGGTCTGTCTCAATATCCTTTGATACTGGCTCCTCTGTACCTTCATTTTCTTCAGATTGCCCATTATTCCTAACCATTCTGGCTGATTGAAGTTGAGACCTTAGAGATTCTACCTCTGCTTTGTAAAATTCTATGCTTTCTTGCTTTGAAGGTGGTGTGTCCTCTTTCTGGATACTGTCATGTCCTTTACTGGTTCTTAAGCTCTCCAGCTCAAGCTTAAGTGCTGTTATCTCCATCCTACATCCATTCATGTCTTTTGAAGCTAGCTCAAGGGACTCCTTCAATTCACTTATCTGGATTCAAAATTCCTCCTTTACCAACAGAAAACAAGATGAAACTTTCGAGCTCAATTTGGAAAGCAATACCTTTCTATCTCTGTCCTTCAAGTCCTTTGAACTTGCCTCTAGCCCTTTTTTCAAACTCAAAATCTCCTGAGTAAGACTTTCTTTACTCTTCACAAGGAATTCTTTCTCATGCACAAGTTCTTCCTTGTCCTTTACCAAAAGCTCGTTGTCCTCTTGCAAAATCATCTTTTCCTGCAGCAAGTAGATTCTATATTTAGTTCATGGAGGGAACACAATTTGAGCTCTTTGAGAAACTACATGCAAGTCTTTATAAAAAAGTAGGACTTTTGAAGGGCTTTAGCACGTTGCTGCAGGTTTATTTCAAAACCTTAGCACCATCTTCTTTGCTCATCTTCAAGGTTTTGCTTTAACTTGTTCATCTCATTGCAAAATTTCAATCATAGAAGACACCGTAGAGATTGATACTCCCATCTAGGCAGACCATCCTTATCACTTCAATGGGATCCATCTTTCCAGCCTTTTACAAAATGATTCATATATCCTAGAACTGTTAGTACATAGAAGAGACCTTGGCCATTGCTACTCCCATCTAGGCAGACCAATCCTTGTCACACAAAAAATGATGTATACAAAATGGCCTTATATCTGCTGCTCTCCAGAAAAGCACCACCTAGTAATTCCACTCTCCTTTCAGAGCAAATATTATAAAAGTACACATCTTATATTGTTATACTGGATAGAAGTTCCCTCATTCCTTCGAGGAAAAAATGGATCATAGAAAATACTAAAACTGGTCCTCAAAAGCCCGTGAACTATTTGAATATGGATCTTGTAGGGCTTTGCTAAATCTCAAGGCTCCAATAGACTTTCCTTACCAAGTATTAGTATAGCTTTTATAAACCCATATATAAGAAACCTGGAAATGCCACGTCTATCAGAAAGTTTTTCACATAAATTTTTGCAATAATCGCAGTGTTCCAAGAAACAACATTTTTTAATCCAAGAATAGAATTAATAACAAAGTCAAAAAGGAAAATCTATAAAGCATTCACCACTAGTATCATAGAGTTCACCCTGGAAACTATAAAGCCTAATTGTTGAGAACTCTCTTGACGTTTTAGTCCTTAGCAAGAGGGCTTAATGCCCTAGGAGTTTAGTGTGTAATACAACGGATGTACCTGAATTGCTTCAGGGGAAGCCGCTAGAAGTAAATGGTAACAGTGCCGTAATGCATCAGGGATATACATGGGTCCAGTTTGTGGTGCATCAAGGTCTTGATCAACCTGTACAAGCAACACATAAGCAATAAAAGCATTATATTCATGATTTCCCACCATCAAAAAGCATCTTAAGACAATGAAAAAAAGAATCATCTCTTGTGACTGCCAGCGTTTGTTGTTGTGTGGGTGTGTGCGTGTGCGCGCTCATGCGCGTACATACGCGCTTGCAACCATACAATGTCTGACCATTTGCAACTTCAAAAAAGAGGGCCTCAAAAATTAAACAAAAATCATTGGAAAGAAACCAACAACTAAGGTTAGCAGTTGCCACGTCCTCTTGACATAGTTAACGATCGCCACGTCCTCGTGACACACACTGATCGACCGAGTGACTGAGCTGGGGAGATCCAGACGCCCACGACTGCGGAGGACTACACAGCATCGACGGAGGCTACATCAAAGGATTCGGAGCACTTTGGCCCGACATGCACGACGCTCGGTCAGACTGCTGACCATGAAGGTAATTGTCACAAACGGGAGCGCATAGCAATATAAAATATACTCGGATAAATAAAATTTATCACTTAATATTGAAGCCAGAGGATATAAAGAGAAATAGAGAGAGAGAGAGAGAGAGAGAGAGAGATAAAGTGAGAAGATCGACACACTACTGGGGACCAAAAGATGGGCTGGTCCCCCCCCCCCCCCCCCCGTAATAGTATCTTTATTATTGAGGAGAAGTTTATACAAGCACTTGAACCGAACGTATTACTACGTTCGTTCTAGAATAAGACTTGATGATTCCCGGAAGCCTCAGCTTCCGATTCCTAGGGCAAAACCCTATTCCAAGGAACTTCCGTTCCTTATTCCAATTCCTCGAGAATCAAGGTTCTCGCCTCTGGATCTCACCTTCCAGACTCAAGGCATGACATCCCTACAACTCTCTTTTAGAACTCTATTTCCAGAGTCCTCTTCCCGCAGAACAACTCTGCTTTCCCGGACACGAAGTCCTTACTTGGGAATCCCAACTTCCAGATTGCAACTTGAGAGACCAAACTCGGGTACGAAACCCCTGGGCTGATCTCGCTCTAGTTCCTCAGAGCGCTTTTCTCCTGCAGAGGTTCATACCTTCCTCTGCTCCTACTCCCTCACTAAGAGGAAGTACACCTGCAAACAAATACTCAGAGTTCATAACATGAAAATCGTTACCTTCAAAGTCTAGACGCTCGAAACGCAACTCCGTTCTCGAAAAGCAATTCCCCGGAAGAGATCTCTCCATAGAAAATCCTCTCTTCCAATCCTACACAATAAAGAGGTGTGTTCTGCGGTTCCTTCTCATAAATCAGCCCCGTCTACGACGTTTAGGGGCTGAAATCAGAGAAAAACAGCAGCTTGTCACGATGGAAACACGCTCCGTAGGCACTTCTTCGCGAGGGAACTCGCGCACTGGGTCTTGGCGACATCTGGTACACTTGGGGCAGCCATGGGCATCACCTGCAACGTCTTCTTTACGGCTGAAATTTGCAGCAGCATCTCCTCCTTGCAAAGATTGGTCCTCCTCTCTGAGTAAGGGCATGTGATGCTTTTATAGCTCCTAGCCACCGGCACGAATAGCTGCTCGCGTAGAGATCGCGGCCTTTTTTTTTTTTCAGAAAAAAAAAAATCGTTTTTTTTTCCGCTGCTCTGCCAGAAAAAGAAAGAGAAAACGCTGGCTGATCTGTTGCCTTATTTATCAGATGGATGCCCACTTATTAAGTGGGCGATCGGTCACCTTTAAAAATGGTCTGAATCTGTCCAAAAACTCAATAAAACCTTATAAGTTAAAAACAATGCTTTCACAGCACTTCTCAGGCGTCCCTAGATGCAATCACATGCACAGTTGCAATGCAGACATAGACTTCCTCACGAGAAAGCATCTGCTTTCCCGAAAGGCAATCCCGCTTTCTCAAAAAGCATCTGTTTTTCCTCAAAGTTTCCTCTGAACCCATCTTCATTCAAGTGCTTGTTTTTCCTTGTGCACAATTCTAACACAGTTCGGAATTTCCTCCCGACTATAGATATTCCCTTTCCGATGCACCTGTCACCCACCTTGTGACGCATCAGGAATACCCATCACCTAGTCCTTTCCTACCGAACTTACGGTACAATCTCCTTCATGATGCTCTATGTCACCCATCCTATGACGCATCACAGATGTCCGTTCCCGGATGGTCGGATACTTCTTTCCGATGCTCCCTGTCACCCATCCGATGTGACGCATCAGAAATACCCGTTCCTAGTGGCCTTACAGATATTCCCGTTCTCAGTGTTCCCGTCATTACTTTAAATGACGCACTAGGAATACTCTATACTCGGATGTCTCCAGTGAGAAAAGCCCTCTCACTTAAAATTCCAATAGTTCATTTAGAATTATTTTTCCTTGGTGTTCCAAGCGAGAAAACCCTCTCACTTATAAAACCAATAATTCATTTAGAATTATTTTTCTGTAAGATAAAGCCAATTTAGCAACATCCCTCTCACTTATAAACAGTTGTCCTCAACTGTAGAGGTCCAACTGAACTGCCGGGGAGAAACCGGAAAGATTCCAAATCTTGCTCAATGGTGAGTTGAGCTAGTCCTTTCTCAAAAGAGAACTTAAAAATTTAATTAAACAAAAATTCAATAATTCAATACTTACCTTACCGGTTCATGTCTTTCCTCTAGGACCTCGAGGATATCCTTCACCTTTCATTAAAGTTACGAGCCATGTAAAAACTCGTCATTCGCATCTTTCCAACAGATTGGAAGTTTCCTCATCCGAGAATCTATTAACTCAATTCCACCTTCTCAATTCCAAGAAGAATAAACCTCCTAGAAATCAATCTAGGTCTATGTCCTTGCGCATAACCTTGCACTATTAGTCCTAAGGATATTAAACCTCTTGCATCCTCCCGCATAGGGCATGTCAAGAGCATTAAAGCTCATGTGAATCTTCCTATGGCAGAACAAGTGTGTCATCTTACCAAAGTAATTTCTTATTCCGGGCCTTTGCTTTGGGTAGGCCAATTGTTCTGATCCAAAGTTTCCTTATCTAAGACTCTGTTAACTTGATTCTGTCTCCTCAAATTCAAGAAGAATAATCTTCCTAGAAATCAATCTAGGTATTTGTCCTTGCGCATAATCCTACGTTGTTAGTCCAGAGGGTATTAAACCTCTTGTGTCCTCCCACATAGGGAATGCCCAAGTCATAGAGCATTAAGTTCGATGTCTTTCTTCCACAATTTGCGATCACCTTAAAGAAGGTTCTTGTTCCAAGCCGTCGCTCAACGTAGGCGGACGGTTCCAGTCCGAAGATTCCTTGTGCACGACAGCTCCAATCGTTTCCTCCTGCGAGTTATTACCACCAGCAGTGATTTCCCCACACCCATTAGCGTCTCTTCCTTACAAAATCAAAAAAAATGATTAAACTTGCGAGCATCAATGACGATTTGCAAAACCTCAGGCAGATAGGATTCTAGCCATAGCATTTTCTGAACGTACGTTCAAAGCCAGTTCACAATAGAGCGAACCCTCTTTGATTCTCAAGGATATTCTCCCATTTGTAATTCTTACCATTTTGAAACGGTTGGCGAATTATATTCTTACGAACAAAATAGTTCAAATTTATTCCAGCAACGTGTAAATGCTACTTGACCTGCTCATGGAGAAACATATACCGCAACCAAAAGTTGCTACTGTAATGGTAAAAGCACATAGCGTACTCAATGATCAACGACCATCGGAAAACCTCTTCTCCGTAGAGAAACTCAAATTCTTTCTACCGAACACATCTCAAATAGAGATTCTCATGTCGGAATATTCTTACGCGCAAAAAGGCGCTCAAGAGAGTATAACAAACTCTCGTCCAGTTCCTTGGCATAGGTCTACATCTTCGTGTGTTATCCATGTACTCAAAAGTGTACATAATTCTTAAGCTGTGTTAAAGTTTCGGTGACCCTGGGAAATTTCCTTCCCTTCGTAAGATCCTTAGAGCGAAGACGCTCAACTTGACGATCCCTTGGCTCGATCTTAGAGCAAAACCCGCTCATCAAATAATTCTTGGATTCCTCGAGCACGGGCCGTAGTCGTCGTTGGTTCCTTCCCTCGTAAAGAGAGTGTTCATTCACTTGTGCGAAAAGCACTACCATATCTTCCCTTACCGGGTAGGGGGTGTTGGTTCATAAGGTCCTCAAGCTTAGTGAAAGCTTTTCTTTGGTTGAAATCTCGGAATGGTTCCTTCCTTTCTGCCGTCCTACCCGCAATAGCACGTAATTTGTTGGTGAACTACCGGATACGAGATCAATAGTTGACCTTCTGGATGGTTGAGCAAACCAATTCATCGCATAAAGCAATGTTTCAACTCAATTCTACTCTCATAAACACTTGAGAATGATTGTCCTGGTTAGACACATGCATATCTTGTGCATAAAAGCAATACGCAGTTTATGAGTTTGACAGACTTGGACACTCCAAATCAAGAATCAACCGTGACAGCACCAAATAACCACTTCAAAACAATTCATAGATCACAATAGATTTGCACTAGCCCGGCGGAGTTCCGTGCCTAGAGATATTGGCCCCAAAGACTGGCGCCCCTTTCGGTATTTCTTTTTATATTAATCAGATCAAAGTACAAGAGTGTGGCTAGGGTTTCACTCTCAGACTCTGCGTCCAGATGCTCTGAGAAGTGAAGCCCTCTCCACATATTTAAAGGTACAAGGGATGCCCAAAAGCAGAGCCCCAAAAGCTTTTAAAATCAAAAGCAGTAGTCCTCTCTCTCTTTTTAGAGAGTCTTTTCTTTTTTTTCTTTTTTTTAAGCAAGCTCTCTCTCTCTTTCATGGCGTGTGGACCAAAAAGCAACAGACTTGGACACTCCAAGTCAAGAATCAATCGTGACAACACCAAATAACCACTTCAAAACAATTCCTGATAATGATACTGATTTGTTCTTGACTTCTTGTGAGTGCAGGAACTGATAGCCGAAATGACTGCAGCATTTTGGTCTGATTGATCTCGAATAGACCTGGTTGCAATAGGGGTTAGTCAATCGGACATCGATGAGGTCCCGATTGGACCTGGATGTGATTGCTAGCTACATTGCCGATAAATCATGGTCTAAGATCCGAGTGAATGTTGAATGTCATGTGATGTCCTGTGATGTCTGGTGATGTCCTGTGATGTCGTGTGATGTGACTGTCGATTTTGTACATGTGCTAGATGTGTGTTCCTAGTACGTAGGTACTAACAGTCAGTGTCTGCTAAGACGGTTTATGGCCTTTGTCGGTTTTGCAGGCGTAATCGCGGTCGATTACAATGCTTTCAAGAGGGGGGTATGTCACAAAGTGATGACGTGGCTACGGGTAGCTGAAACCCTAATTTGAGGCTGAAACCCTAAAATCCCTGCAAACCCTAAAAACTGCCAAAAACCCTAATTTCTGTGAAACCCTAATTTCTGACAGCAAACCCTAATTTCTGCCGGGGTGCCACGTGGCAACATGAGCTTTCCGGAAATTGCGCCGCAAAACGCGCTGACAGCTTTTGGGCGTTGCTTTTTGGTCCACACGCCATGAAAGAGAGAGAGCTTGCTTTTTTTATTAAAAAAAAAAAGAAAAGACTCTCTAAAGAGAGAGAGAGAGAGGACTACTGCTTTTGATTTTAAAAGCTTTTGGGGCTCTGCTTTTGGGCATCCCTGGTACCTTTAAATATGTGGAGAGGGCTTCACTTCTCAGAGCATCTGGATGCAGAGTCTGAGAGTGAAACCCTAGCCCCACTCTTGTACTTTGATCTGATTAATATAAAAAGAAATACCGAAAGGGGCGCCAGTCTTTGGGGCCAATATCTCTAGGCACGAAACTCCGCCGGGCCAGTGCAAATCTATTGTGATCTGTGAATTGTTTTGAAGTGGTTATTTGGTGTTGTCACGGTTGATTCTTGACTTGGAGTGTCCAAGTTTGTTACAGAGTTCCTCAAAGATTTAACTTTGATCAAAGACCTGCCCTCTCACTTAAAGTTCGAGGGTCTTTTGTTCAAAATCTCACGAGTTAGATTGAATTCCCTTACTCCAAACTTTCTCCGGATAGCAATGTATCCTTCGAGGAGAAGTAACAAAAATTCATTGTTTCTGTGTTCAATGGTTCCCGTCCCACTGTGGGGATTAGATTCTATGTACATTGAGGTGTACACTTTCAGCTTGTATTGCTGACTCCACCATCTGCTACAAAGTATCTTGCAGATGCGTTTACAAAATTCGGCCAAAAGTCCTTCGTTAAATTTGTTCATCTTTCCTTCCTCAAAGAGGATCAAGAATGGAGCTACCTTGGCAAGAGTGAACCACTACTTGCTTTGACTCGCTCGTGTTCCTATTAGGCAAACCGATCCCAATCTTCTTGAATGCCTACCTCAAAGCGTAGAGGAAAAATATTTGTCGGAGAATTCAACCTTGAATTGTTGTTGTAAGTTCCTTGCAGAGCTTTGGTATACCACCAAGTACTTGCAATCCCCTTAAGATGTTTGATCACATGCCTCATCTTCGACGCTTTTTCAGAAATTGCCGTTTGCAAAGGCAACTTCAAACTTGTCGAATCAAAGCGGTAGCTTTCGGGGCATCTTACCTTCCGTCAAAAGTATCAAACTTGACTGGAAGTGTTCCTAGGTCTAGAGACCTTCTTCATATCCTTCCCGGAATGACGGGATTTCATGGCTATAGTTCTTGATTGACATTCATGGATATTTTCTGGATTCTGAAGAATCTCGAGCATTCCGCTCCTTGGATTCTCTAGGTTCTTGAGCATCATGCTCTTGTCGCCTTCTCAGAGAATCCCAAGTCTTGTGTCGACTTCTTGCAGAGAGAAAAAAAAAATTCCAACTCTGCGAGCTTTTCCTTGCAGGACTTAGGGTTCCGCCTGCTTACTTCTCTCTTGGCTTGTCATGGCTTCTTCCCGTATCTTCCCAGAGTCGTCCTCCTTTACAGAGAAAGAGAGGAGATGTCACCAGGAGGTGTATTTTTCCTATTGCCTTTCGTAAATAAGTACTAGATATTTTTATTTATTTTATTTTTACTTGTTTTCCCTGGAACCCTTGAAAAAGTGCAAGTGGACATTGCATGGCCAGTGTGAAACGGTTGCGGCCGAATAGGTTTCTCACAGCGGGAGTCTGGGTTGGTCAGTCTGGGACTGGTCGGGCCAGTTAGCACTGAATTCTGATGAGTATGGAAGCCTGTGTGCGCCAAATGAAGTCTGGGCCACTCGGAAAGTCACTTATAACTTTATAAGTCAGTGGGAACTAGAGAATTAACTCAAAAGGGGCAAACTGGACACATCGCGGCTCCAAGCAGTTTTGCCACTTCCAGCATGAAGAGGGGACGCCCAATTTGAGAGAGGAGGCTGATTTGACTGATAAGTGACCTACAGTGTGTGTTGAGTAGTAGGTGCAGGTCTACAGCTTTAATGGAAAGCTTGCCTTCTCCTCTGTCTCATGTAGCGCGATGATTTGCTCTCGTGCATCTCTCTCTCCCCTTTGGCACATATGGTAATGCCCCACTAGTTGGGCTACTCAGTTGAACATGTACAGTTCTGGGGTTTTATGCGCGTTTGCCAAGGCAAGAGCCTTCTGAACAGGAACCGGATTAGCTAATTGCTAATCCCCCACAGGTACGCACAGTTCCATCGCGAAAGATTGCGAGTTCGGAGAGTTTTCTCGCATGAAAACTCGTCCAATTCACAGGGGAACTGTCCCATTGCGTGCGGGAGCCCTTGGGACACGCGTAGGCGTGTTCGCTCCGCTAAAAACGATCCGAAACAGCGAATTACAGCCTGCTGCGTTTTTCTGCAGGTTTAGGGTTTCGCACCTAAACTGCAACAAAACACCGGGGGAGCCTCGTGAGAGCCTTGGGATGCGTGTACAGGGTTTTGGGCACCTGGCAGTGAAAAACAGGGAATTACAGCCCGCTGAAATTCTGTGACAGCTCACCAGAAAGCTTCCGGATAGCGAGGGAATCCGTCCTAGACAGGTGCTTTTGACCTACAGGGGTTTTTGCACCGTTATGCTGCCAAAATCAGGTCGAAAACCTGCGTTTTCAGCCCTCGCCAGGTTTGGACAGGTTTGTGAAAGCTTGTGCGAAGTGGTCGGATCGTCTACCTTAATTTGAATAAAGAAATACTGAAAGGGGCGCCAGTCTTTGGGGCCTATAGGGTGTCGGTCTCGTGTGCGCAATGACATTCTAGTCGATGGACGCAACTATGTTCTCTTCCCTTCTCAGTGCTCTGTGTAAAGTTAACAGGCACTTCTTCGCAAGTGAACTCGCGCACTGGGTCTTGGCGACATCTGGTACACTTGGGACAGCCATGGGCATCACCTGCAACGTCTTCTTTACGGCTGAAATTTGTAGCAGCATCTCCTCCTTGCAAAGATTGGTCCTCCTCTCTGAGTAAGGGCATGTGATGCTTTTATAGCTCCTAGCCACGGGCACGAATAGCTGCTCACGTAGAGATCGCGGCCTTTTTTTTTTTTTCAAAAAAAAAAGAACTATTTTTTTTTTCGCTGCTCTGCCAGAAAAAGAGAGAGAGAAAACGCTGGCTAATCTGTTGCCTTATTTATCAGATGGCTGCCCACTTATTAAGTGGGCGATCGGTCACCTTTAAAAATGGTCTGAATCTGTCCAAAAACTCAATAAAACCTTATAAGTTAAAAACAATGCTTTCACAGCACTTCTCAGGCGTTTCGGATCGTTTTTAGGGAGAATATCCTTGAGAAACGCTCTCTCTCTCTCTCTCTCTCTCTCTCTCTCTCTCTCTCTCTCTCTCTCTCTCTCTCTCTCTCTCTTCCGCACACACGCACTGACATATATATATACAAATATATATACATATACACATACACACACATACATATAGATATATACGTATATACATACATACACATATACAAATAGATATATATATATATATATATACATATAGATATATACGTATATACATATATATATATATATATATATATATATATTAATAGATATTTTCTCTCCACTATCTCCCAATGACACAAGCACTGATGTCATCCACGATGCTACGGCTGTGCCAGCACATAGTGACTGGAAAAAAGCGTAAACATAATGGAACACACAAGAAGATTCTACTTTAGTGAAATACACATAATCACCTTAGTGGAAGACACATGTCCACTTTTTCTTTAGTGGAAGACCACATGTCCACTTTGTAGAATGCGCATTACATGAAGCTTGTAAAGGAAGCCACCCAATCTCCTATAAAAGGGAGACTCCCCTTCGTTGTAAATTATCTTGAGTGAAGCTTAGCATATCTCATAGTAAGTCTTAGACTATCGCGGAGTGAGCCTTGTATAGCTTTCCTTCATTGTGAATATATGATATCTCAAGAAAGGCATAGCCTTATGTTGTAATTCCTTACTTTGCAACTTCTATAGCGATCCCATGCACACCGTGTCCATACTTTGTATGACCAATTCCACTTAATATACTCCTTCCGCTTGCAATCTTTATAGTGTGCGTATTTTGGTATCAGAGCCATTTTCAAAGTCATTAATCAGTCATTAATTCGCGTCTAATTAATCTCTTGCCATCATTAAGCTAAGATTATCTTTCATACTACCAAGAAGGCTAGCGAAGTGTTTCTTCTCTTTCAACAACGACTGCCAAAGAATCAATTGGTGTTTTCCGAAATCGTGTTGTGAGGCAAGGTCGCGTGGTCACAGGTCCGACGGTCGCCGCAGGCATCTAAGAGTAAAGCCACAGGCATCAATTCCTCAACTAAATTCCAGCAGTAAATTCCCCAAACTCCTACCACACGACTCAATTTCAGGTAAACATTCAATGGCATTCTTGAACAGATTTTGCCCTATTGCAATGAATGTCATGAGCCTAGAAGACTTCATGCCTATTC